>NW_027008335.1:97500-109183 GCF_036934945.1 Oncorhynchus masou masou | reverse complement strand
CTGGTCAAAAGTAGACCGAGTACACTAACAGAAGGAACCCAAATAGTACCCTTCCCTGTATAGAGCACTAGGACTCACTTCTTTGGCCCCTGGTCCAAAGTAGTGCACTATATAGGGAATAGGGTGCCGTGTGGGATGTAACCTTGGACACAGCAGAGATAGATATATTTCACATTTCAAAAACCAGCCTTTTTTTTTTTTACACAGATAAAAAATGTTTCTTTCCAATAACCACAAAGATGTTTTCACATTAGATTGTAATCTAGATTACACACTGTCATTCTGAGGAACCACTTGTGTGTTGTGTGGGACATCACTGAAAACCACTTCTCCCTTTTCTGTATTGTTATCAGCAAAATAAAGTGTTAGATTAATAAGTGTTGTCTCCCTGGAGACATAAAGAACGAACCATTGTGTAGCAGATTCTAAATGCCCTCTGATTGTGTAGCAGTAGGCTACAGGGATTCTAAATGCCCTCTGATTGTATAGCAGTAGGCTACAGGGATTCTAAATGCCCTCTGATTGTATAGCAGTAGGCTACAGGGATTCTAAATGCCCTCTGATTGTATAGCAGTAGGCTACAGGGATTCTAAATGCCCTCTGATTGTATAGCAGTAGGCTACAGGGATTCTAAATGCCCTCTGATTGTTTAGCAGTAGGCTACAGGGATTCTAAATGCCCTCTGATTGTATAGCAGTAGGCTACAGGGATTCTAAATCCCCTCTGATTGTATAGCAGTAGGCTACAGGGATACTAAATGCCCTCTGATTGTATAGCAGTAGGCTACAGGGATTCTAAATGCCCTCTGATTGTATAGCAGTAGGCTACAGGGATTCTAAATGCCCTCTGATTGTTTAGCAGTAGGCTACAGGGATTCTAAATGCCCTCTGATTGTGTAACAGTAGGCTACAGGGATTCTAAATGCCCTCTGATTGTATAGCAGTAGGCTACAGGGATTCTAAATGCCCTCTGATTGTATAGCAGTAGGCTACAGGGATTCTAAATGCCCTCTGATTGTATAGCAGTAGGCTACAGGGATTCTAAATGCCCTCTGATTGTATAGCAGTAGGCTACAGGGATTCTAAATGCCCTCTGATTGTATAGCAGTAGGCTACAGGGATTCTAAATGCCCTCTGATTGTATAGCAGTAGGCTACAGGGATTCTAAATGCCCTCTGATTGTATAGCAGTAGGCTACAGGGATTCTAAATGCCCTCTGATTGTATAGCAGTAGGCTACAGGGATTCTAAATGCACTCTGATTGTATAGCAGTAGGCTACAGGGATTCTAAATGCCCTCTGATTGTATAGCAGTAGGCTACAGGGATTCTAAATGCACTCTGATTGTATAGCAGTAGGCTACAGGGATTCTAAATGCCCTCTGATTGTATAGCAGTAGGCTACAGGGATTCTAAATGCACTCTGATTGTATAGCAGTAGGCTACAGGGATTCTAAATGCCCTCTGATTGTATAGCAGTAGGCTACAGGGATTCTAAATGCCCTCTGATTGTATAGCAGTAGGCTACAGGGATTCTAAATGCCCTCTGATTGTATAGCAGTAGGCGACAGGGATTCTAAATGCCCTCTGATTGTATAGCAGTAGGCTACAGGGATTCTAAATGCCCTCTGATTGTATAGCAGTAGGCTACAGGGATTCTAAATGCACTCTGATTGTATAGCAGTAGGCTACAGGGATTCTAAATGCCCTCTGATTGTATAGCAGTAGGCTACAGGGATTCTAAATGCCCTCTGATTGTATAGCAGTAGGCTACAGGGATTCTAAATGCCCTCTGATTGTATAGCAGTAGGCTACAGGGATTCTAAATGCCCTCTGATTGTATAGCAGTAGGCTACAGGGATTCTAAATGCCCTCTGATTGTATAGCAGTAGGCTACAGGGATTCTAAATGCCCTCTGATTGTATAGCAGTAGGCTACAGGGATTCTAAATGCCCTCTGATTGTATAGCAGTAGGCTACAGGGATTCTAAATGCCCTCTGATTGTATAGCAGTAGGCTACGGGGATTCTAAATGCCCTCTGATTGTATAGCAGTAGGCTACAGGGATTCTAAATGCCCTCTGATTGTATAGCAGTAGGCTACAGGGATTCTAAATGCCCTCTGATTGTATAGCAGTAGGCTACAGGGATTCTAAATGCCCTCTGATTGTATAGCAGTAGGCGACAGGGATTCTAAATGCCCTCTGATTGTATAGCAGTAGGCTACAGGGATTCTAAATGCCCTCTGATTGTATAGCAGTAGGCCACAGGGATACTAAATGCCCTCTGATTGTATAGCAGTAGGCTACAGGGATTCTAAATGCCCTCTGATTGTATAGCAGTAGGCTACAGGGATTCTAAATGCCCTCTGATTGTATAGCAGTAGGCTACAGGGATTCTAAATGCCCTCTGATTGTATAGCAGTAGGCGACAGGGATTCTAAATGCCCTCTGATTGTATAGCAGTAGGCTACAGGGATTCTAAATGCCCTCTGATTGTATAGCAGTAGGCTACAGGGATTCTAAATGCCCTCTGATTGTATAGCAGTAGGCTACAGGGATTCTAAATGCCCTCTGATTGTATAGCAGTAGGCTACAGGGATTCTAAATGCACTCTGATTGTATAGCAGTAGGCCACAGGGATTCTAAATGCCCTCTGATTGTATAGCAGTAGGCCACAGGGATTCTAAATGCCCTCTGATTGTATAGCAGTAGGCCACAGGGATTCTAAATGCCCTCTGATTGTATAGCAGTAGGCCACAGGGATTCTAAATGCCCTCTGATTGTATAGCAGTAGGCCACAGGGATTCTAAATGCCCTCTGATTGTATAGCAGTAGGCCACAGGGATTATAAATGCCCTCTGATTGTATAGCAGTAGGCTACAGGGATTCTAAATGCCCTCTGATTGTATAGCTGTAGGCTACAGGGATTCTAAATGCCCTCTGATTGTGTAGCAGTAGGCTACAGGGATTCTAAATGCCCTCTGATTGTATAGCAGTAGGCTACAGGGATTCTAAATGCCCTCTGATTGTATAGCAGTAGGCTACAGGGATTCTAAATGCCCTCTGATTGTTTAGCAGTAGGCTACAGGGATTCTAAATGCCCTCTGATTGTATAGCAGTAGGCTACAGGGATTCTAAATGCCCTCTGATTGTATAGCAGTAGGCTACAGGGATTCTAAATGCCCTCTGATTGTATAGCAGTAGGCTACAGGGATTCTAAATGCCCTCTGATTGTATGGCAGTAGGCTACAGGGTTTCTAAATGCCCTCTGATTGTATAGCAGTAGGCTACAGGGATTCTAAATGCACTCTGATTGTATAGCAGTAGGCTACAGGGATTCTAAATGCCCTCTGATTGTATAGCAGTAGGCTACAGGGATTCTAAATGCCCTCTGATTGTTTAGCAGTAGGCTACAGGGATTCTAAATGCCCTCTGATTGTATAGCAGTAGGCTACAGGGATTCTAAATGCCCTCTGATTGTATAGCAGTAGGCGACAGGGATTCTAAATGCCCTCTGATTGTATAGCAGTAGGCTACAGGGATTCTAAATGCCCTCTGATTGTATAGCAGTAGGCTACAGGGATTCTAAATGCCCTCTGATTGTTTAGCAGTAGGCTGCAGGTATTCTAAATGCCCTCTGATTGTATAGCAGTAGGCTACAGGGATTCTAAATGCCCTCTGATTGTATAGCAGTAGGCGACAGGGATTCTAAATGCCCTCTGATTGTATAGCAGTAGGCGACAGGGATTCTAAATGCCCTCTGATTGTTTTTTAACAGATTTCTTTCATGTTGTATATAATGTAGTATTAGATAGTATTCGTTTTGAAAAACACTGCTAGTTTATACATCTACTCTCCTGTTCCCAGTCCTCAGGTTGCCACTCGTCTCCTGGCCCACAAGATCCAGTCTCCCCAGCAGAGAGAGGCTCTGCAGGCCCTCACAGTAAGATAACACACCATCATATTGTTATACTATAGTAATAACTATATAATACTGTTGTAAACCCCCCTCTACGTATCGGAAGATCCAGTCTCCTAAGCAGAGAGAGGCCCTTCAGGCCCTCACAGTAAGAGGTTGAAAGATATGAAGGAAATGCATTGTGTGGCTTCTCTTGGCTCTTGTGGGTTCTGTCACGTGAAGGAGCGCCCAGGGTTTCACGCGTTGCTAGTTAGTGACGCGAGAGAGAGAACTGGAACTAGAGTAAAGAGAGAGAGAGAGTGAGAGAGAGAGAACTGGAACTAGAGTAAAGAGAGAGAGAGAGAGAGCGAGAGAACTGGAACTAGGTTAAAGAGAGAGAGAGAGAACTGGTACTAGATTAAAGAGAGAGAGAGAGAGAGAGAGAGAGAACTGGAACTAGATTAAAGAGAGAGAGAACTGGAACTAGATTAAAGAGAGAGAGAGAGAACTGGAACTAGATTAAAGAGAGAGAGAGAGAGAGAGAACTGGAACTAGACTAAAGAGAGAGAGAGAGAGAGAGAGAACTGGAACTAGAGTAAAGAGAGAGAGAACTGGAACTAGAGTAGAGAGAGAGAGAGAGAGAACTAGAATAAAGAGAGAGAGAGAACTGGAACTAGAGTAGAGAGAGAGAGAGAGAGAGAATTGGAACTAGAATAAAGAGAGAGAGAGAGAGAGAGAGAGAGAGAACTGGATCTAGAGTAAAGAGAGAGATAACTGGAACTAGAGTAAAGAGAGAGAGAGAGAGAGAACTGGAACTAGAGTAAAGAGAGAGAACTGGAACTAGAGTAAAGAGAGAGAGAGAGAGAGAACTGGAACTAGAGTAAAGAGAGAGAGAGAGAATTGGAACTAGAATAAAGAGAGAGAGAGAGAGAGAACTGGATCTAGAGTAAAGAGAGAGAACTGGAACTAGAGTAAAGAGAGAGAGAGAGAGAGAGAGAGAACTGGAACTAGAGTAAAGCGGGAGAGAGAGAGAACTGGAACTAGAGTAAAGAGAGAGAGAGAGAGAGAGAGAGAACTGGAACTAGAGTAAAGAGAGAGAGAACTGGAACTAGAGTAAAGAGAGAGAGAGAGAGAACTGGAACTAGAGTAAAGAGAGAGAGAGAGAGAGAACTGGAGCTAGAGTAAAGAGAGAGAGAGAGAGAGAGAGAGAGAGAGAGAGAAAGAACTGGAACTAGAGTAAAGAGAGAGAGAGAGAGAAAGAACTGGAACTAGAGTAAAGAGAGAGAGAGAGAGAACTGGAACTAGAGTAAAGAGAGAGAGAGAGAACTGGAACTAGAGTAAAGAGAGAGAGAGAGAGAACTGGAACTAGAGTAAAGAGAGAGAGAGAGAGAACTGGAACTAGAGTAAAGAGAGAGAGAGAGAACTGGAACTAGAGTAAAGAGGGAGAGAGAGAGAGAGAGAGAACTGGAACTAGAGTAAAGAGGGAGAGAGAGAGAGAACGAACTGGAACTAGAGTAAAGCGGGAGAGAGAGAGAACTGGAACTAGAGTAAAGAGGGAGAGAGAGAGAGAGAGAGAGAGAGAGAGAGAGAACTGGAACTAGAGTAAAGAGAGAGAGAGAGAGAGAGAGAGAGAGAGAGAGAGAGAGAGAACTGGAACTAGAGTAAAGAGAGAGAGAGAGAGAGAAACTGGAACTAGAGTAAAGAGGGAGAGAGAGAGAGAGAGAGAGAGAACGAACTAGAGTAAAGAGGGAGAGAGAGAGAACTGGAACTAGAGTAAAGAGGGAGAGAGAGAGAACTGGAACTAGAGTAAAGAGGGAGAGAGAGAGAACTGGAACTATGTGTTTCTATTGGCTAATAGCAGTAAGGACAATCTGTTGTTCCATGTAATGAATCTGTTGTTTGATGTGTTTCTATTGGCTAATAGCAGTAATGCCAAATTCAATGTTTCATCCTATACATTATATATATATATATATATATCTTTGATACCTTAAGGTATCTTAAAATGCCAAATCAGATAGCTAAGTGATCCTTGGTATGACCATCACAAAACAATTTCATGTGTTAGCATGTGGTGACACAGGGCCGTCCTTTGTTACATACCAAATGCACCCTATTCCCTATATAGTGCACTACTATAGACCAGGGCCCTATTCCCTATGTAGTGCACTACTTTTGACCAGAACTCTATTCCCTATATAGTGCACTACTTTTGACCAGGGCCATATTTCCTATATAGTGCACTACTTTTGACCAGAGCCCTATTTCCTATATAGTGCACTACATTTGACCAGAGCTGTCAAAGGGTGACATTTGGGACCAAGGCATTGTTAATGTTTAGGGCTGTGTGTGTGGGGTCATGTGATGCCTGTTGACGGTTAACTAAGGTTGTTGAATCTAAACTGTATTTCCTGTGTCTGGGATAAGATCTTAAAGGGATCTGTTCCACTAGTTTCATTCACTTCCATTCACTGGGAGGGAAAAGATTTTCCATTTGGGCTCCTAGACAGTGTAGATACACTTCCTGTAGAACCTCTAGAATTCTGACATCACTGTTTCCCGCAGGTTCTAGAAGCCTGCATGAACAACTGTGGCAAGAGGTTCCACAGTGAGGCGGCAAAGTTCCGCTTCCTCAATGAACTCATCAAAGTCCTGTCTCCAAAGGTATGAATAACCCCAATGGTTTTGTAAGGACTGTGTCTGTGGTCATCCCAAATGGAAGCCTATTCCCTATATAATGCACTACCAGGGCCCAAATGGCAGCCTATATTGACTGGGGCCCTGGTCAAAAGTAGTGTACTAGAAAGGGAATAGGGACCCATTTGTTAGGTTTCTGTGCAACAGTATCAGGAAGGAGTGATTGTGTTAAAGGGGAGTTGTGTTAATAATGTTTCCAGTGTAATCCAGTCAGTTATTCTATTAAAGGGGAGTTGTGTCTCCAGTGTAATCCAGTCAGTTATTGTATTAAAGGGGAGTTGTGTTAATAATGTCTCCAGTGTAATCCAGTCAGTTATTCTATTAAAGGGGAGTTATGTTAATAATGTCTCCAGTGTAATCCAGTCAATTATTCTATTAAAGGGGAGCTGTGTTTAGTGTCTCCAGTGTCATCCAGTCAGTTATTGTATTAAAGGGGAGTTGTGTTAATAATGTCTCCATTGTAATCCAGTCAGTTATTCTATTAAAGGGGAGTTATGTTAATAATGTCTCCAGTGTAATCCAGTCAGTTATTCTATTAAAGGGGAGTTGTGTTTAGTGTCTCCAGTGTCATCCAGTCAGTTATTGTATTAAAGGGGAGTTGTGTTAATAATGTCTCCATTGTATCCAGTCAGTTATTGTATTAAAGGGGAGTTGTCTCCAGTGTAATCCAGTCAGTTGTTGTATTAAAGGGGAGTTGTGTCTCCAGTATAATCCAGTCAGTTATTGTATTAAAGGGGAGTTGTGTTAATGTCTCCAGTGTAATCCAGTCAGTTATTGTATTAAAGGGGAGTTGTATTTAGTGTCTCCAGTGTAATCCAGTCCGTTATTGTATTAAAGGGGAGTTGTGTCTCCAGTGTAATCCAGTCTGTTATTGTATTAAAGGGGAGTTGTGTTTAGTGTAATCCAGTCAGTTGTTGTATTAAAGGGGAGTTATGTCTCCCGTGTAATCCAGTCCGTTATTGTATTAAAGGGGAGTTGTGTTTAATGTCTCCCGTGTAATCCAGTCAGTTATTGTATTAAAGGGGAGTTGTGTTAATGTCTCCAGTATAATCCAGTCAGTTATTGTATTAAAGGGGAGTTGTGTCTCCAGTGTAATCCAGTCAGTTGTTGTATTAAAGGGGAGTTGTGTCTCCAGTATAATCCAGTCAGTTATTGTATTAAAGGGGAGTTGTGTTAATGTCTCCAGTGTAATCCAGTCAGTTATTGTATTAAAGGGGAGTTGTATTTAGTGTCTCCAGTGTAATCCAGTCCGTTATTGTATTAAAGGGGAGTTGTGTCTCCAGTGTAATCCAGTCTGTTATTGTATTAAAGGGGAGTTGTGTTTAGTGTAATCCAGTCAGTTGTTGTATTAAAGGGGAGTTATGTCTCCCGTGTAATCCAGTCCGTTATTGTATTAAAGGGGAGTTGTGTTTAATGTCTCCCGTGTAATCCAGTCAGTTATTGTATTAAAGGGGAGTTGTGTTAATGTCTCCAGTATAATCCAGTCAGTTATTGTATTAAAGGGGAGTTGTGTCTCCAGTGTAATCCAGTCAGTTATTGTATTAAAGGGGAGTTGTGTCTCCAGTGTAATCCAGTCAGTTATTGTATTAAAGGGGAGTTGTGTTTAGTGTCTCCAGTGTTTTCCAGTCAGTTGTTGTATGAAAGGGGAGTTGTCTCCAGTGTAATCCAGTCAGTTATTCTATTAAAGGGGAGTTGTGTTAATGTCTCCAGTGTAATCCAGTCAGTTATTGTATTCAAGGGGAGTTGTGTTAATGTCTCCAGTGTAATCCAGTCAGTTGTTGTATTAAAGGGGAGTTGTCTCCAGTGTAATCCAGTCAGTTATTCTATTAAAGGGGAGTTGTGTTATCAGTGTAATCCAGTCAGTTATTCTATTAAAGGGGAGTTGTGTCTCCAGTGTAATCCAGTCAGTTATTCTATTAAAGGGGAGTTGTGTTATCAGTGTAATCCAGTCAGTTATTCTATTAAAGGGGAGTTGTGTCTCCACTGTAATCCAGTCAGTTATTCTATTAAAGGGGAGTTGTGTCTCCACTGTAATCCAGTCAGTTATTGTATGTAAGAACATTAGTCATCATTTAAGGTGTGATAGAGACTGATGAATGATCAAAGGCTTTTTAATGGGGGCTGTGTATCTGAGATAACAGTTGATTAATTAATTAACTCATTCACTGACCCTTCCATCCATCCCTCTTGTGCTTCTGCCTCCTCATTGCTTGCTCTTTTTTTTTTGGGGGGGGGGGTTACTGTAGAGCTCTTTGTGGTTTAGGCTGGGTTACTGTAGTTTAGGCTGGGTTACTGTAGAGCTCTTTGTGGTTTAGGCTGGGTTACTGTAGTTTAGGCTGGGTTACTGTAGAGCTCTTTGTGGTTTAGGCTGGGTTACTGTAGTTTAGGCTGGGTTACTGTAGAGCTCTTTGTGGTTTAGGCTGGGTTACTGTAGTTTAGGCTGGGTTACTGTAGTTTAGGCTGGGTTACTGTAGTTTAGGCTGGGTTACTGTAGAGCTCTTTGTGGTTTAGGCTGGGTTACTGTAGTTTAGGCTGGGTTACTGTAGTTTAGGCTGGGTTACTGTAGTTTAGGCTGGGTTACTGTAGAGCTCTTTGTGGTTTAGGCTGGGTTACTGTAGTTTAGGCTGGGTTACTGTAGTTTAGGCTGGGTTACTGTAGAGCCCTTTGTGGTTTAGGCTGGGTTACTATAGTTTAGGCTGGGTTACTGTAGTTTAGGCTGGGTTATTGTAGTTTAGGCTGGGTTACTGTAGTTTAGGCTGGGTTACTGTAGAGCTCTTTGTGGTTTAGGCTGGGTTACTGTAATGCTCTGTGTGGTTTAGGCTGGGTTACTGTAGTTTAGGCTGGGCTATTGTAGTTTAGGCTGGGTTACTGTAGAGCTCTTTGTGGTTTAGGCTGGGTTACTGTAGTTTAGGCTGGGTTATTGTAGTTTAGGCTGGGTTACTGTAGAGCTCTTTGTGGTTTAGGCTGGGTTACTGTAGAGCTCTTTGTGGTTTAGGCTGGGTTACTGTAGAGCTCTTTGTAGTTTAGGCTGGGTTACTGTAGTTTAGGCTGGGTTACTGTAGTTTAGGCTGGGTTACCGTAGAGCTCTTTGTGGTTTAGGCTGGGTTACTGTAGAGCTCTTTGTAGTTTAGGCTGGGTTACTGTAGAGCTCTGTGTGGTTTAGGCTGGGTTACTGTAGATTAGGCTGGGTTACTGTAGTTTAGGCTGGGTTACTGTAGTTTAGGCTGGGTTACTGTAGTTTAGGCTGGGTTACTGTAGATTAGGCTGGTTTACTGTAGATTAGGCTGGGTTACTGTAGTTTAGGCTGGGTTACTGTAGTTTAGGCTGGGTTACTGTAGTTTAGGCTGGGTTACTGTAGTTTAGGCTGGGTTACTGTAGTTTAGGCTGGGTTACTGTAGTTTAGGCTGGGTTACTGTAGAGCTCTGTGTGACTGCTGCTGAAGTATAAAGGGCTTTAGAAAATACATGTGATTGATTGATCTACAGTTCCTGGGTCAGTGGCGTGGTGCGGAGGTGATGCTGAAAGTGTGTGTGTGTGTGTGTGTGTGTGTGTGTGTGTGTTAACAGTTCCTGGGTCAGTGGCGTGGTGCGGAGGTGAAGCTGAAAGTGTGTGTGTGTGTGTGTGTGTGTGTGTTAACAGTTCCTGGGTCAGTGGAGTGGTGTGGAGGTGAAGCTGAAAGTGTGTGTGTGTGTGTGTGTGTGTGTGTGTGTGTGTGTGTGTTAACAGTTCCTGGGGCAGTGGAGTGGTGTGGAGGTGAAGCTGAGGGTGACGGAGGTTCTGTACAGCTGGACTTTGTGGCTCAAAGAAGAACCCAAGATTCAGGAGGCCTACCGCATGCTGAAGAAACAAGGTCCATTACAACACCTCAGAGCCTTAGAACTCTAGCACCTTAGAACCAGGAGGCCTGTCGCTCAGGAAACGAGGTCTGTTACTGCTCAGAACCGTTATACCTTAGAACCAGGAGGCCTGTCGCTCAGGAAACGAGGTCTGTTACTGCTCAGAACCGTTATACCTTAGAACCAGGAGGCCTGTCGCTCAGGAAACGAGGTCTGTTACTGCTCAGAACCGTTATACCTTAGAACCAGGAGGCCTATCGCTCAGGAAACGAGGTCTGTTACTGCTCAGAACCGTTATACCTTAGAACCAGGAGGCCTGTCGCTCAGGAAACGAGGTCTGTTACTGCTCAGAACCGTTATACCTTAGAACCAGGAGGCCTATCGCTCAGGAAACGAGGTCTGTTACTGCTCAGAACCGTTATACCTTAGAACCAGGAGGCCTGTCGCTCGGGAAACGAGGTCTGTTACTGCTCAGAACCGTTATACCTTAGAACCAGGAGGCCTGTCGCTCGGGAAACGAGGTCTGTTACTGCTCAGAACCGTTATACCTTAGAACCAGGAGGCCTGTCGCTCGGGAAACGAGGTCTGTTACTGCTCAGAACCGTTATACCTTAGAACCAGGAGGCCTGTCGCTCGGGAAACGAGGTCTGTTACTGCTCAGAACCGTTATAACTTAGAACTCTAGCACCTTAGAACCAGGAGGCCTGTCGCTCAGGAAACGAGGTCTGTTACTGCTCAGAACCGTTATAACTTCAAATCAAAATCAAATCAAATTTATTTATATAGCCCTTCGTACATCAGCTGATATCTCAAAGTGCTGTACAGAAACCCAGCCTAAAACCCCAAACAGCAAGCAATGCAGGTGTAGAAGCACGGTGGCTAGGAAAAACTCCCTAGAAAAGCCAAAACCTAGGAAGAAACCTAGAGAGGAACCAGGCTATGTGGGGTGGCCAGTCCTCTTCTGGCTGTGCCGGGTAGAGATTATAACAGAACATGGCCAAGATGTTCAAATGTTCATAAATGACCAGCATGGTCGAATAATAATAAGGCAGAACAGTTGAAACTGGAGCAGCAGCACGGCCAGGTGGACTGGGGACAGCAAGGAGTCATCATGTCAAGTAGTCCTGGAGCATGGTCCTAGGGCTCAGGTCAGTTGAAACTGGAGCAGCAGCACGGCCAGGTGGACTGGGGACAGCAAGGAGTCATCATGTCAGGTAGTCCTGGGGCATGGTCCTAGGGCTCAGGTCCTCCGAGA
>NW_027008335.1:67500-92500 GCF_036934945.1 Oncorhynchus masou masou | reverse complement strand
TGTGCATGTTGGTGTGTGTGTGTGATGTCAGAAGGTGAATTCACCAATTTGTAAGTCGCTCTGGATAAGAGCGTCTGCTAAATGACGTAAATGTAAATGTAAATGTATGTTGGCGTGTCTGCGAGTGTGTGCATGTTGGTGTGTGTGTGTGTGTGATGGTTGACTGCTGCATTGTTGTCTGTAGGAGCAGCAGAAAGCAGAGCTTGTATCTAGACGTGTCTCTACCCTGGAGGAGGTCGCTAGCAGAACCAGACAGCTGAGAGATTTGCTACAGCAACACGGTCTCACTGGGCCCTCCACACACCACACTGACCACCTGAAGGTATGGGGCTGTTTCTCTCTGTGCGTCTACTAAACAGATACCGTGTGTGTGTGTGCTGTACACTAAACAGATACCGTGTGTGTGTGTGTGCTGTACACAGACGGTACGAACACATTACTGTGTATCCTGTCCTTCCTGTAGGCCCTCTACGAGAGCTGTGATAGGCTCAGACCCAACCTTTTCCGATTGGCCAGCGACACCGTCGACGATGACGAAGCTTTAGGTAATTCATCTACGTTTATTATTTAGTGTCTATGTATCCAGATCTACGTTGATCATTTAGTGTCTATGTATCCATATCTACGTTGATCATTTAGTCTCTATGTATCCATATCTACGTTGATCATTTAGTTTCTATGTATCCAGATCTACATTGGTCATTTAGTTTCTATGTATCCAGATCTACATTGGTCATTTAGTCTCTATGTATCCAGATCTACATTGGTCATTTAGTCTCTATGTATCCAGATCTACATTGGTCATTTAGTCTCTATGTATCCAGATCTACATTGGTCATTTAGTCTCTATGTATCCAGATCTACGTTGATCATTTAGTCTCTATGTATCCAGATCTACATTGGTCATTTAGTCTCTATGTATCCAGATCTACATTGGTCATTTAGTCTCTATGTATCCAGATAATCTGGGATCTATTCACACAACTAAACGTGTCCTATTAGCAAAGATGATTCCTCAGTAGAACTCTGAATCAATAGTCACCATGACTATTCTGAGTGCCGGAGCGTTCTGTCTTATCAATCAATTGGTCAGAGATATTTTATAAAGACATTTTTACATCAGCAGTTGTCACAAAGTTCTTCACAGATATTCTGCCATGAAACCCCAAAGAGTAAGCAATGCTGTAGCATGGAAAAACTCCCTAGAAAGGCCAGAACCTAGGAAGAAACCTAGAGAGGAACCAGGCTCTGGGGGGTGGCCAGTCTTCTGGCTGTACCGGGTAGAGAGGAACCAGGCTCTGGGGGGTGGCCAGTCTTCTGGCTGTACCGGGTAGAGAGGAACCAGGCTCTGGGGGGTGGCCAGTCTTCTGGCTGTACCGGGTAGAGAGGAACCAGGCTCTGGGGGGAGGCCAGTCTTCTGGCTATACCGGGTAGAGAGGAACCAGGCTCTGGGGGGTGGCCAGTCTTCTGGCTGTACCGGGTAGAGAGGCACCAGGCTCTGGGGGGTGGCCAGTCTTCTGGCTGTACCGGGTAGAGAGGTACCAGGCTCTGGGGGGTGGCCAGTCTTCTGGCTGTACCGGATAGAGAGGAACCAGGCTCTGGGGGGAGGCCAGTCTTCTGGCTGTAGCGGGTAGAGAGGAACCAGGCTCTGGGGGGAGGCCAGTCTTCTGGCTGTACCGGATAGAGAGGAACCAGGCTGGGTGTGACCCAATGCTCTAACTGCTAGCTAGGTTACTGACCCAATGCTCTAACTGCTAGCTAGACTACTGACCCAACATGAAAGACAACAATGAACAGAACATAAAATACAATAAATATGGCAGCAGGTAGCCTAGCTAGCAGTTAGAGCATTGGGTCAGTAACCTAGCTAGCAGTTAGAGCATTGGGTCAGTAGTCTAGCTAGCAGTTAGAGCATTGGGTCAGTAGCCTAGCTAGCAGTTAGACCATTGGGTGCTCTAACTGCTAGCTAGGTTACTTACCCAGATGCTCTACCTGCTAGCTAGACTACTGACCCAATGCTCTAACTGCTAGCTAGACTATCTGCTGGTTACTGACCCAATGCTCTAACTGCTAGCTCGACTACTGACCCAATGCTCTAACTGATAGCTAGGCTACTGACCCAATGCTCTAACTGCTAGCTAGGCTACTGACCCAATGGTCAAACTGCTAGCTTGGTTACTGACCCAATGGTCTTACTGCTAGCTAGGCTACTGACCCAATGCTCTAACTGCTAGCTAGGTTACTGACCCAATGCTCTAACTGCTAGCTAGGTTACTGACCCAATGCTCTAACTGCTTGCTAGGTTACTGACCCAATGCTCTAACTGCTAGCTAGACTACCTGCTGGTTACTGACCCAAACCTAACAGGGTGTACAGGTCTCCTAACAGGGTGTACAGGTCTGCTAGCTAGGTTACTGACCCAATGCTCTAACTGCTAGCTAGACTACTGACCCAATGCTCTAACTGCTAGCTAGGTTACACACCCAATGCCCTAACTGCTAGCTAGGTTACACACCCAATGCTCTAACTGCTAGCTAGACTACTGACCCAATGCTCTAACTGCTAGCTAGGCTACTGACCCAATGCTCTAACTGCTAGCTAGACTAGGTGCTGGTTACGGACCCAATGCTCTAACTGCTAGCTAGACTACTGACCCAATGCTCTAACTGCTAGCTAGGCTACCTGCTGGTTACTGACCCAATGCTCTAACTGCTAGCTAGACTACTGACCCAATGCTCTAACTGCTAGCTAGGCTACCTGCTGGTTACTGACCCAATGCTCTAACTGCTAGCTAGACTACCTGCTGGTTACTGACCCAAACCTAACAGGGTGTACAGATCTCCTAACAGGGTGTACAGGTCTGCTAGCTAGACTACTGACCCAATGCTCTAACTGCTAGCTAGACTACTGACCCAATGCTCTAACTGCTAGCTAGACTACTGACCCAATGCTCTGACCCAATGCTCTAACTGCTAGCTAGACTACTGACCCAATGCTCTAACTGCTAGCTAGACTACTGACCCAATGCTCTAACTGCTAGCTAGACTACTGACCCAATGCTCTAACTGCTAGCTAGACTACCTGCTGGTTACTGACCCAATGCTCTAACTGCTAGCTAGACTACTGACCCAATGCTCTAACTGCTAGCTAGACTACCTGCTGGTTACTGACCCAATGCTCTAACTGCTAGCTAGACTACTGACCCAATGATCTAACTGCTAGCTAGGCTACTGACCCAATGCTCTAACTGCTAGCTAGACTACTGACCCAATGATCTAACTGCTAGCTAGGCTACTGACCCAATGCTCTAACTGCTAGCTAGACTACTGACCCAATGCTCTAACTGCTAGCTAGACTACTGACCCAATGCTCTAACTGCTAGCTAGACTACCCGCTGCCATATTTATTGTAATTTTATGTTCTGTTCATTGTTGTCTTTCATGTTGTGTTCCTTCCATTCCAGCTCAGATCCTGCGGGCCAATGATGAGCTGACCCTGGTGGTCAACATGTATAAAGACATGATGGGGGGGAGAGAGAGCAACAGGATGAGAGGAGGAGGAGGTGGAGAGCGCTCCATACACAACGGTACATCTGTCTGGCTCCTCCTCTACACCACTCATACATCCTCTACACCACTCATACATCCTCTACACCACTCATACATCCTCTACACCACTCATACATCCTCTACACCACTCATACATCCTCTACACCACTCATACATCCTCTACACCACTCATACATCCTCTACACCACTCATACATCCTCTACACCACTCATACATTCTCTACACCACTCATACATTCTCTACACCACTCATACATTCTCTACACCACTCATACATTCTCTACACCACTCATACATTCTCTACGCCACTCATACATTCTCTACGCCACTCATACATCCTCTACACCACTCATACATCCTCTACACCACTCATACATCCTCTACACCACTCATACATCCTCTACACCACTCATACATCCTCTACACCACTCATACATCCTCTACACCACTCATACATTCTCTACACCACTCATACATTGTACAGGTCTCCTAACAGGGTGGACAGGTCTCCTAACAGGGTGTACAGGTCTCCTAACAGGGTGGACAGGTCTAGTAACAGGGTGTACAGGTCTAGTAACAGGGTGTACAGGTCTCCTAACAGGGTGTCCAGGTCTCCTAACAGGGTGGACAGGTCTAGTAACAGGGTGTACAGGTCTAGTAACAGGGTGTACAGGTCTCCTAACAGGGTGTACAGGTCTCCTAACAGGGTGTACAGGTCTAGTAACAGGGTGTACAGGTCTAGTAACAGGGTGGACAGGTCTCCTAACAGGGTGTCCAGGTCTCCTAACAGGGTGGACAGGTCGCCTAACAGGGTGTACAGGTCTAGTAACAGGGTGTACAGGTCTAGTAACAGGGTGGACAGGTCTCCTAACAGGGTGTACAGGTCTCCTAACAGGGTGGACAGGTCTAGTAACAGGGTGGACAGGTCTCCTAACAGCGTGTACAGGTCTAGTAACAGGGTGTACAGGTCTAGTAACAGGGTGTACAGGTCTCCTAACAGGGTGTACAGGTCTCCTAACAGGGTGTACAGGTCTCCTAACAGGGTGTACAGGTCTAGTAACAGGGTGTACAGGTCTAGTAACAGGGTGTACAGGTCTCCTAACAGGGTGTACAGGTCTCCTAACAGGGTGTACAGGTCTCCTAACAGGGTGTACAGGTCTCCTAACAGGGTGTACAGGTCTAGTAACAGGGTGGACAGGTCTCCTAACAGGGTGTACAGGTCTAGTAACAGGGTGTACAGGTCTCCTAACAGGGTGTACAGGTCTCCTAACAGGGTGTACAGGTCTACTAACAGGGTGTACAGGTCTCCTAACAGGGTGTACAGGTCTAGTAACAGGGTGTACAGGTCTCCTAACAGGGTGTACAGGTCTCCTAACAGGGTGTACAGGTCTAGTAACAGGGTGTACAGGTCTCCTAACAGGGTGTACAGGTCTCCTAACAGGGTGTACAGGTCTCCTAACAGGGTGTACAGGTCTCCTAACAGGGTGGACAGGTCTCCTAACAGGGTGTACAGGTCTCCTAACAGGGTGTACAGGTCTCCTAACAGGGTGGACAGGTCTCCTAACAGGGTGTACAGGTCTAGTAACAGGGTGGACAGGTCTCCTAACAGGGTGTACAGGTCTCCTAACAGGGTGTACAGGTCTCCTAACAGGGTGGACAGGTCTAGTAACAGGGTGTACAGGTCTAGTAACAGGGTGTACAGGTCTAGTAACAGGGTGTACAGGTCTCCTAACAGGGTGTACAGGTCTAGTAACAGGGTGGACAGGTCTCCTAACAGGGTGTACAGGTCTCCTAACAGGGTGTACAGGTCTAGTAACAGGGTGTACAGGTCTAGTAACAGGGTGTACAGGTCTAGTAACAGGGTGTACAGGTCTAGTAACAGGGTGTACAGGTCTAGTAACAGGGTGTACAGGTCTCCTAACAGGGTGTACAGGTCTCCTAACAGGGTGTACAGGTCTAGTAACAGGGTGTACAGGTCTAGTAACAGGGTGTACAGGTCTCCTAACAGGGTGTACAGGTCTCCTAACAGGGTGGACAGGTCTCCTAACAGGGTGTACAGGTCTAGTAACAGGGTGTACAGGTCTCCTAACAGGGTGTACAGGTCTCCTAACAGGGTGTACAGGTCTAGTAACAGGGTGTACAGGTCTAGTAACAGGGTGGACAGGTCTAGTAACAGGGTGTACAGGTCTCCTAACAGGGTGTACAGGTCTAGTAACAGGGTGTACAGGTCTGTGTGTTCTGTGTTCTGTTCTAGTGTTGTCTTTATCCCTAGGACAGAGAACCTACCTGTGTGTTCTAGTGTTCTGTGTTCTGTTCTAGTGTTGTCTCTATCCCTAGGACAGAGAACCTACCTGTGTGTTCTAGTGTTCTGTGTTCTGTGTTCTGTTCTAGTGTTGTCTCTATCCCTAGGACTGAGAACCTACCTGTGTGTTCTCGTGTTCTGTTCTAGTGTTGTAGTGTGACATCATAGAAGACGTGTTGTTTCAGTGTGAATCTCAGTGGTTGTATTTTCATATAGTCTCCATCCACAGGTCCCAGCAGCCCCAGAGAGATAAAGAGTTACCATCTAATAGACCTGTCAGCCCTGGACTCTCCACAGACACATAGACCACCTTCTGAAGACACGTCTTCCTCCGTCTCACCTCCCCACCACGTCTCCTCCTCCCTGTCCTTCTCCCCCTCCTCTACCCCCCAGCCTCGGCTTGGCACCCCTCCTCCCTCCTCTTCCTCTCCCTCCTCCTCTCCTCTCGCCCGTCAACGGCTCAACAGTACTCCCCTATCTCTAATCGATCTGGACGTGACAGGTTCGTACAGGTTCTGTTTCTTTAGAACGTCCCCCCCCTCCTGTTGATGTGGATGTTTCTGCTGTGATGTCTTCATGATCCAGATGTGTTGTGGAACAGTCTTCTCTTCCTGTATCTGGACTGTCGTGGTGTTTGTGTTGACGTGTAACAGGGATCTTCTTTATTCAGGGCTGGATAAACCAGCATCGTCTCAGAGCCAGAGCAGCACGTACTACCATGAACTACTCCAGGTACCAGTTACCCCTGCATGCGCCCCAAATGGCACCCTATTCCCTACATAGTGCACTAGATTTGACCAGAATGGCACCCTATTCCCTATATAGTGCACTAGATTTGACCAGAATGGCACCTTATTCCCTACATAGTGCACTACTTTTGACCAGAATGGCACCCTATTCCCTACATAGTGCACCACTTTTGACCAGAATGGCACTCTATTCCCTACATAGTGCACTAGATTTGACCAGAATGGCACTCTATTCCCTACATAGTGCACTAGATTTGACCAGAATGGCACTCTATTCCCTACATAGTGCACTAGATTTGACCAGAATGGCACCCTATTCCCTACATAGTGCACTACTTTTGACCAGAATGGCACCCTATTCCCTACATAGTGCACTACTTTTGACCAGAATGGCACCCTATTCCCTACATAGTGCACTACTTTTGACCAGAATGGCACCCTATTCCCTACATAGTGCACTACTTTTGACCAGAATGGCACCCTATTCCCTACATAGTGCACTACTTTTGACCAGAATGGCACCCTATTCCCTACATAGTGCACTACTTTTGACCAGAATGGCACCCTATTCCCTACATAGTGCACTACTTTTGACCAGAATGGCACCCTATTCCCTACATAGTGCACTACTTTTGACCAGAATGTCACCCTATTCCCTACATAGTGCACTACTTTTGACCAGAATGGCACCCTATTCCCTACATAGTGCACTAGATTTGACCAGAATGGCACCCTATTCCCTACATAGTGCACTACTTTTGACCAGGGCCCAAGGGGTTCACAACAACACCAGATCATATTTACACTTATTTGTTCCTCTTCAACACAGATACCTATTCTCCACCCCCCCCTCTTTATTTCAGATGAGAGGAGGAGAGGAGAACACAGGGAGAGACCATTCCCTGACCACGTGGGGGTGTGGAGGGAGAGACCACCTACTGGTGGCCCGGGGTTGCGGCAGTGACTCGTCAAATGGAACTGACTGGTGAGGGATGGATGGATGGATGGATGGATTGAGAAAGAGGGCGAGATACATAGTTACCGTGACGACTCAATCTTTTCTTCTTCCTGTCAGGGCGTGCCTTCAGAATCGTCCAATTGTGATGTCAGGACCACCATCAAACTCACAGAGTCAGCCAATGACAGAGTCAGGATCTCCAGTGAAATCGGAGAGTTTCAATCTCCCAGAATCCTTAGCAGAGATCCACGTCCCGCTGGAATCCATTAAACCAAGTAAGGCTGTGTCCTAAAATGGCACCCTATTCCCTATAGAGTGCACTGTTTTTAACCAGAGGTAACTGATAAAAGGGAACCATTTGGAACACAGCCCTAGTTTTTGTCCTTTTCTTAAGCTCTTTTAAACACAGTAATACCCAGAATAGGGCTGTGTCCCAAATTGCATCCTAATTCCTTTATAGTGCACTTCTCTTGACCAGAGCCCTATGGGCGCACTATATAAGGAGCCATTTTGGATGCCCACTAGGAGTTAGTGTTCAAATCAATTCAAATGTATTTATGTAGCCCTTCGTACATCAGCTGATATCTCAAAGTGCTGTACAGAAACCCAGCCGAATACCCCAAACAGCAAGCAATGCAGGTGTAGAAGCACGGTGGCCAGGAAAAACTCCCTAGAAAGGCCAAAACCTAGGAAGACAGCCTGGTTCCTCTCTAGGTATGTGGGGTGGCCAGTCCTCCTCTGGCTGTGCCAGTCATTCATGTTAATGGATACCTCTGGTCATCTGTTCTCTGTAAGTCATTCATGTTAATGGATACCTCTGGTCATCTGTTCTCTGTAGTCATTCATGTTAATGGATACCTCTGGTCATCTGTTCTCTGTAAGTCATTCATGTTAATGGATACCTCTGGTCATCTGTTCTCTGTAGTCATTCATGTTAATGGATACCTCTGGTCATCTGTTCTCTGTAGTCATTCATGTTAATGGATACCTCTGGTCATCTGTTCTCTGTAGTCATTCATGTTAATGGATACCTCTGGTCATCTGTTCTCTGTAGTCATTCATGTTAATGGATACCTCTGGTCATCTGTTCTCTGTAGTCATTCATGTTAATGGATACCTCTGGTCATCTGTTCTCTGTAGTCATTCATGTTAATGGATACCTCTGGTCATCTGTTCTCTGTAGTCATTCATGTTAATGGATACCTCTGGTGTTTTCTATTTCAAGTCATCTGTTCTCTGTTGGCACGTCTGAGGTGTTCATTTCCTGAATGTCTCCGATAGGTCGATTGGAACCAATCACGGTGTTCGACCAGAATGGCGTCCATGTTTCCCTCCATTTTGCCAAAGACCCGCCCCCGGGACACCCTAACGTTGCTGTGGTTATCGTCTCCACGGTGAACTCCTCCGCACTTCCTGTTAAAGACATCCTGTTTCAGGCTGCGGTTCCCAAGGTAACAGACAAATGCCCAAATATGGACAAGACATTTTTAAACTCCGACATTTTCTAACTTTAAACAATCTCTCTCCTTGTCTAATGAATCCTTTGTTTCCATCAATGACTCGTTGACTGATTGAATGACTGACTCTCAGGGTTCCCACGGGTCCTTGAATTTGAGGGAATTGGGCCTGGAAAGTCCTTGAAAAGTCCTTGAATTTGATGTTTAATTAAGAAGGTGTGGGAACCCTGGACTGATTGATTCATTGATTGAGTCATTGACTGAATGACTGGCTGACTGAATGACTGTCTGGTTGACTGAATGACTGGCTGACTGAATGACTGGTTGACTGAATGACTGGTTGACTGAATGACCGTCTGGTTGACTGAATGACTGGTTGACTGAATGACTGGCTGACTGAATGACTGGCTGACTGAATGACTGGCTGACTGAATGACTGGCTGACTGAATGACTGTGGTTGACTGAATGACTGTGGTTGACTGAATGACTGGCTGACTGAATGACTGGTTGACTGAATGACTGGTTGACTGAATGACTGGTTGACTGAATGACTGGCTGACTGAATGACTGTCTGGTTGACTGAATGACTGGCTGACTGAATGACTGGCTGACTGAATGACTGGCTGACTGAATGACTGGCTGACTGAATGACTGGCTGACTGAATGACTGGCTGACTGAATGACTGGCTGACTGAATGACTGGTTGACTGAATGACTGGCTGACTGAATGACTGGCTGACTGAATGACTGTCTGACTGAATGACTGGCTGACTGAATGACTGTCTGGTTGAATGACTGGCTGACTGAATGACTGGCTGACTGAATGACTGGCTGACTGAATGACTGGCTGACTGAATGACTGGCTGACTGAATGACTGGTTGACTGAATGACTGGCTGACTGAATGACTGGCTGACTGAATGACTGGCTGACTGAATGACTGGCTGACTGAATGACTGGTTGACTGAATGACTGGCTGACTGAATGACTGGCTGACTGAATGACTGGCTGACTGAATGACTGGCTGACTGAATGACTGGCTGACTGAATGACTGTGGTTGACTGAATGACTGGCTGACTGAATGACTGTCTGACTGAATGACTGGCTGACTGAATGACTGGCTGACTGAATGACTGGCTGACTGAATGACTGGCTGACTGAATGACTGGCTGGCTCACTGGCTAGCCGACTGATCTCCCTGTCTGTCCTCCAGACCATGACAGTGAAGCTCCAGCCGTCTTCAAGGAATGACCTCCCCTCCTACAACCCTCTGCTGCCCCCTGCTGCCCTCTCACAGATACTGCTCCTCTCCAACCCACACAGGGTGAGTCTACTGCTCAACCTGACACACTGGAAACACAGAGATTGTTTTGTTACCGTCAGACCTGTGACTCGGCCGACATTCATTCATAAGGCTCATCATTGTCAACCATGTGTCTGTTAAAGGCAGTCTCCCTGGCGTCCGTATTGAGGGTGAAAGCTGCGGATGATATCTCCAGAGTTTATTCACTGTCAATGTCAAGTGCCGTGGCTTGTTGACAATGTGCCTTTGATGGAATGGTGGTGACTTGTGTGTTCTCTCTCTCCAGCGTTAGGTGTGTTTGATAGAATGGTGATGGTTTGTGTGTTCTCTCTCTCCAGTGTTAGGTGTGTTTGATTAGAATGGTGATGGTTTGTGTGTTATCTCCCTCCAGCGTCAGTGTGTTTGATAGAATGGTGATGGTTTGTGTGTTCTCTCCCTCCAGTGTTAGGTGTGTTTGATTAGAATGGTGATGGTTTGTGTGTTATCTCCCTCCAGCGTCAGTGTGTTTGATAGAATGGTGATGGTTTGTGTGTTATCTCCCTCTAGCGTCTGTTATCTCCCTCCAGCGTTAGGTGTGTTTGATAGAATGGTGATGGTTTGTGTGTTATCTCCCTCCCAGCGTCAGGTGTGTTTGATAGAATGGTGATGGTTTGTGTGTTCTCTCTCTCCCTCGTCTGTTATCTCCCTCCAGCGTTAGGTGTGTTTGATTAGAATGGTGATGGTTTGTGTGTTATCTCCCTCTAGCGTCTGTTATCTCCCTCCAGCGTTAGGTGTGTTTGATTAGAATGGTGATGGTTTGTGTGTTCTCTCTCTCCAGCATTAGATGTGTTTGATTAGAATGGTGATGGTTTGTGTGTTATCTCCCTCTAGGGTCTGTTATCTCCCTCTAGCGTCAGTGTGTTTGATAGAATGGTGATGGTTTGTGTGTTCTCTTAGGTGTGTTTGATTTAGAATGGTGATGGTTTGTGTGTTATCCCTCCAGCGTAAGGTACGTCTGCGCTACAAGCTGACCCTGGTCCACGGTGATGGAGAGCAGAGCCTCAGTGAGATGGGAGAGGTGGAGGACTTCCCTGACTGGGTTTCCTGGATGGGCCTCTGATCTGAGAGAACCCTGCATGGAATTCTAGAACCTGAGAGAGAGAGAGACATTCTAGAACCTGAGAGAGAGAGACATTCTAGAACCTGAGAGAGAGAGAGACATTCTAGAACCTGACAGAGAAATATTCTGGTACCTGATAGAGAAAGGTTCTGCAGCATAATGTGGAACCCTCTGCGATTGCTGCCTTGACCGCCATGATGTCATGTAGTTGGTCATGTGATCTGTGATGCGTGTGTATTTACTTTTGATATGCGGTCTTCCTTGGAGGTTCTTAAAAACTGATATTTATTTAGTATTTGAAGTAGGCTCTGGGAGACCAGTCTAGTGTTAGGTGTGGGTGTGTCCATTTGTGTGTTCTTGTGTTTGTCTGATTGACCCGGCTTTGTCAACTCGGTGCCAAATGACCCACCTGGGTTACGTTTCTCCACCTTTTTATACCAAACTAAACCAGGTGAACCAGGTGCCTCTGCTACTGACCTGTTGTTCACCCTCTGATTGATTGATTGATGCCTCTGATACGACACTCTGAAATCTGTGATCAATAAAACATAGAATGCTGTTCTTATCTGGAAGTCTTCTTCATTCAGGATTAGAACCTGTAACCTTCTGGTCCCTATCCCAGTTCCTAGTCCACAAGATTAGAACCTGTGACCTGGTCCCTATCCCAGTTCCTAGTCCACAAGATTAGAACCTGTAACCTTCTGGTCCCTATCCCAGTTCCTAGTCCACAAGATTAGAACCTGTAACCTTCTGGTCCCTATCCCAGTTCCTAGTCCACAAGATTAGAACCTGTAACCTTCTGGTCCCTATCCCAGTTCCTAGTCCACAAGATTAGAACCTGTAACCTGGTCCCTATCCCAGTTCCTAGTCCACAAGATTAGAACCTGTAACCTGGTCCCTATCCCAGTTCCTAGTCCACAAGATTAGAACCTGTAACCTGGTCCCTATCCCAGTTCCTAGTCCACAAGATTAGAACCTGTAACCTTCTGGTCCCTATCCCAGTTCCTAGTCCACAAGATTAGAACCTGTAACCTGGTCCCTATCCCAGTTCCTAGTCTACAAGATTAGAACCTGTAACCTTCTGGTCCCTATCCCAGTTCCTAGTCCACAAGATTAGAACCTGTAACCTGGTCCCTATCCCAGTTCCTAGTCCACAATATTAGAACCTGTAACCTGGTCCCTATCCCAGTTCCTAGTCCACAAGATTAGAACCTGTAACCTGGTCCCTATCCCAGTTCCTAGTCCACAAGATTAGAACCTGTAACCTTCTGGTCCCTATCCCAGTTCCTAGTCCACAAGATTAGAACCTGTAACCTGGTCCCTATCCCAGTTCCTAGTCCACAATATTAGAACCTGTAACCTGGTCCCTATCCCAGTTCCTAGTCCACAATATTAGAACCTGTAACCTTCTGGTCCCTATCTCAGTTCCTAGTCCACTGCACTAGCAGGGGGGAAAGCACCAGTCAATGACTCATTTAGAACGTCAGTAGATTAGAAAGTTGATCAGTTCAAGTTGAAAAACAAAAGTCACAACTGGGATTCAACCTGTCAACCTTATGGGTCACAACCCTTCAACCTGTCAACCATGTGGGTCACAACCCTTCAAACTGTCAACCATGTGGGTCACAACCCTTCAACCTGTCAACCATGTGGGTCACAACCCTTCAAACTGTCAACCATGTGGGTCACAACCCTTCAACCTGTCGACCTTATGGGTCACAACCCTTCAACCTGTCAACCATGTGGGTCACAACCCTTCAACCTGTCAACCATGTGGGTCACAACCCTTCAAACTGTCAACCTTATGGGTCACAACCCTTCAAACTGTCAACCTTATGGGTCACAACCCGTGTGTAAATGCCCTCCATCCTACCACCCGTAAGACATGTTCCTATTTGACTCTCCCTGCAGTATAAACCTCGCACACTGGCCTGTCACAAAGCTCCGCCCACGGAGCTTTTTCATCCAATCAAATTCATCCCTGACTGGATTTGCCAATGGACTCTCCTTCCTCCCCGACGTGTTGCGCTCTGTTCATTTCCCCTCCACAGGAAGATCACAGTCAGTTATTTGATCTACATTTACAATGACTCATTTAGCAGACATATTTATTGTTAAATATTTAATGCAGATATGCAGCAGGGTGGGTCCGTCTGATAAAGTGCCAAATACAGATATACAAAACAACAGAGGTGGTGGAAGACCCCGGTGGCGTCCCAAATTACACCCTATTCCCTCTGTAGTGCACTACTGTTGACCAGAATAGCACCCCATTCCCTCTGTAGTGCACTACTGTTGACCAGAATGGCAGCCTATTCCCTCTGTAGTGCACTACTGTTGACCAGAATGGCACCCCATTCCCTCTGTAGTGCACTACTGTTGACCTGAATGGCAGCCTATTCCCTCTGTAGTGCACTACTGTTGACCAGAATGGCACCCTATTCCCTCTGTAGTGCACTACTGTTGACCAGAATGGCACCCTATTCCCTCTGTAGTGCACTACTGTTGACCAGAATGGCAGCCCATTCCCTCTGTAGTGCACTACTGTTGACCAGAATGGCAGCCTATTCCCTCTGTAGTGCACTACTTTTGACCAGAATGGCACCCCATTCCCTCTGTAGTGCACTACTGTTGACCAGAATGGCAGCCTATTCCCTATCTAGTGCACTACTGTTGACCAGAATGGCAGCCTATTCCCTCTGTAGTGCACTACTGTTGACCAGAATGGCAGCCTATTCCCTCTGTAGTGCACTACTGTTGACCAGAATGGCACCCCATTCCCTCTGTAGTGCACTACTGTTGACCAGAATGGCACCCCATTCCCTCTGTAGTGCACTACTGTTGACCAGAATGGCAGCCTATTCCCTCTGTAGTGCACTACTTTTGACCAGAATGGCAGCCTATTCCCTCTGTAGTGCACTACTGTTGACCAGAATGGCAGCCTATTCCCTCTGTAGTGCACTACTGTTGACCAGAATGGCAGCCTATTCCCTCTGTAGTGCACTACTGTTGACCAGAATGGCAGCCTATTCCCTCTGTAGTGCACTACTTTTGACCGTATATAGGAAATCGGATAACATTTGGGAGGCAATTGACTCTCTCCCCCCCCAACCCCAACCCCGACCCCAACCCCGACCCTGGTCCCACAGTGCATTGCTTTAGAGGAAAGTGGCCAAAGTTAAACTGATCTTTGTGTCTAGGGGCAACTTCCAACTTGAGCCCAGGGTAAAGGATGACCTATGACCTCAGGGTAAAGGATGAGCTATGACCTCAGGGTAAAGGATGAGCTATGACCTCAGGGTAAAGGATGAGCTATGACCTCAGGGTAAAGGATGAGCTATGACCTCAGGGTAACGGATGAACTATGACCTCAGGGTAACGGATGAACTATGACCTCAGGGTAAAGGATGAGCTATGACCTCAGGGTAAAGGATGAGCTATGACCTCAGGGTAAAGGATGAGCTATGACCTCAGGGTAACGGATGAACTATGACCTCAGGGTAAAGGATGAGCTATGACCTCAGGGTACAGAATGAACCATGACCTCAGGGTACAGAATGAACCATGACCTCAGGGTAAAGGATGGGCCATGACCTCAGGGTACAGAATGAACCATGACCTCAGGGTAAAGGATGAGCTATGACCTCAGGGTACAGAATGAACCATGACCTCAGGGTAAAGGATGAGCTATGACCTCAGGGTACAGAATGAACCATGACCTCAGGGTAAAGGATAAACTATGACCTCAGGGTAAAGGATGAACTATGACCTCAGGGTACAGAAGGTTCCTCTCTTTTTGCATTTATTTTTTTCAATTCCGACAAAAATGGAAGAAAAGAAGTCCAGTTGAACGCAGCTCCAGACGAGTCTTGGGTTACGATTGTCTCTTAGATATGAAGTATACATACACCAACACCTGTAAGTCCATGCCTGGGGCCCAAATGGCACCCTATTCCCTATGTAGTGCCCTACTTTCGACCAGGGCCCATTTGGGAGACAGCCTATAAGTCTTATCAAGATAGATAGAGGACTATCTATCTATATTAGTGTGCCCAAAAGCCTGTTTTAGCATCGGCAGTAACATTGAGGACTTTCACCATTTTGAAGTAGTCAACTGGGCAGGACATCCTGTGGGTTAAGGAAGGATCACATAATTCCATCGAGGTCATCAGGGGGAGGGGGGTCAGCCAATGAATTATACCGATGAGCAAACGTTCCCATCAGGGGGAGGGGGGGGGGGGGATCAGCCAATGAATTATACCGATGAGCAAACGTTCCATAACTGCAGGTGGCTGTGAATCCCCAACCTTGGCTTTGTGCCTGTATAAATAACAGCCTCCAGGTGGCTGTGAATCACCAACCTTGGCTTTGTGCCTGTTTAAATAACAGCCTCCAGGTGGCTGTGAATCCCCAACCTTGGCTTTGTGCCTGTTTAAATAACAGCCTCCAGGTGGCTGTGAATCACCAACCTTGGCTTTGTGCCTGTTTAAATAACAGCCTCCAGGTGGCTGTGAATCACCAACCTTGGCTTTGTGCCTGTTTAAATAACAGCCTCCAGGTGGCTGTGAATCACCAACCTTGGCTTTGTGCCTGTTTAAATAACAGCCTCCAGGTGGCTGTGAATCACCAACCTTGGCTTTGTGCCTGTTTAAATAACAGCCTCCAGGTGGCTGTGAATCACCAACCTTGGCTTTGTGCCTGTTTAAATAACAGCCTCCAGGTGGCTGTGAATCCCCAACCTTGGCTTTGTGCCTGTTTAAATAACAGCCTCCAGGTGGCTGTGAATCACCAACCTTGGCTTTGTGCCTGTTTAAATAACAGCCTCCAGGTGGCAGTGAATCACCAACCTTGGCTTTATACCTGTTTAAATAACAGCCTCCAGGTGGCTGTGAATCACCAACCTTGGCTTTATACCTGTTTAAATAACAGCCTCCAGGTGGCAGTACGCACCCTTTCAGTTTGTTTACCAACTCATAGAGTAGTAGAAGAAGAAAAAAACAAACTACTTCAAAATGGTGATGGCCGCAGTCTGTGCGTTATGGTCGTCTGTGCGCTCACAGACGCCATAATGGGACAGAATACAATGCATGCGATCTCTTAACATCTCTACGGGGGCAGGAATCAACGTGACCTTTAACCTCTATATTTGGGTTATTTTCTGTCTTGATGCTCAGACTGTGGATCCAAACAAAGTGTTCCAGTGTGTTCTTGCTCCAGAATCCCCTATAGGTACAGATCTAGGATCAGCTTCCCCCTTCCCCCAATCCTAACTATTAGTGGGGGGGGGCAATGTTAAACTGACCCAAGATCAGTGTCTAGAGGCAACTTCACCCGCCTCCATGTTTAATAGTCCAATGGAGTCCGAAAGAGCATTGTTTATTGTTTTGCATGTGCTGGCCGCTGGGTGTTACCGTCTTCATAGTCCGTAGTGCTACAAAAGAGCTGTTAAAAGAAGGTTCCCCCCTGGTGGCAGTGGTCTCCATGTACAAAAGGCGACAGGTCATGATAGACTGAACGACTGCATTCCAAATGGCAACCTATTCCCTATGTAGTGCACTACTTTTGACCAGAGCCCTTTGTGCAGTATAAAGGGAATTAGGTTGGTCATTTTGGGACACAGCCCATGGCCTTGGTTGGGGCGAGGCAGACACTGCCTCGGGTGTCAGGGCAGGTGACATCACTTTGTTCCACGGTGGGAAAATGTTTACTAGCTAGCTACCTCACACCTGTAGTACAGTACTGTTGTACAGTAACCTCCCTGTTCTGTTGTACAGTAACCTCCCTGTTCTGTTGTACAGTAACCTCCCTGTTCTGTAGTACAGTACTGTTGTACAGTAACCTCCCTGTTCTGTAGTACAGTACTGTTGTACAGTAACCTCCCTGTTCTGTTGTACAGTAACCTCCCTGTTCTGCAGTACAGTACTGTTGTACAGTAACCTCCCTGTTCTGTAGTACAGTACTGTTGTACAGTAACCTCCCTGTTCTGTAGTACAGTACTGTTGTACAGTAACCTCCCTGTTCTGTAGTACAGTACTGTTGTACAGTAACCTCCCTGTTCTGTAGTACAGTACTGTTGTACAGTAACCTCCCTGTTCTGTTGTACAGTACTGTTGTACAGTAACCTCCCTGTTCTGTTGTACAGTAACCTCCCTGTTCTGTTGTACAGTACTGTTGTACAGTAACCTCCCTGTTCTGTTGTACAGTATCCTCCCTGTTCAGTAGTACAGTAACCTCCCTGTTCTGTTGTACAGTAACCTCCCTGTTCTGTTGTACAGTAACCTCCCTGTTCTGTTGTACAGTACTGTTGTACAGTAACCTCCCTGTTCTGTTGTACAGTAACCTCCCTGTTCTGTTGTACAGTAACCTCCCTGTTCTGTTGTACAGTAACCTCCCTGTTCTGTTGTACAGTAACCTCCCTGTTCTGTTGTACAGTAACCTCCCTGTTCTGTTGTACAGTAACCTCCCTGTTCAGTAGTACAGTAACCTCCCTGTTCTGTTGTACAGTAACCTCCCTGTTCTGTTGTACAGTAACCTCCCTGTTCTGTAGTACAGTAACCTCCCTGTTCTGTTGTACAGTACTGTTGTACAGTAACCTCCCTGTTCTGTAGTACAGTACTGTTGTACAGTAACCTCCCTGTTCAGTTGTACAGTAACCTCCCTGTTCTGTAGTACAGTAACCTCCCTGTTCTGTTGTACAGTACTGTAGTACAGTAACCTCCCTGTTCTGTAGTACAGTAACCTCCCTGTTCTGTTGTACAGTACTGTTGTACAGTAACCTCCCTGTTCTGTAGTACAGTAACCTCCCTGTTCTGTAGTACAGTACTGTTGTACAGTAACCTCCCTGTTCTGTAGTACAGTACTGTTGTACAGTAACCTCCCTGTTCAGTTGTACAGTACTGTTGTACAGTAACCTCCCTGTTCTGTTGTACAGTACTGTTGTACAGTAACCTCCCTGTTCTGTTGTACAGTAACCTCCCTGTTCTGTAGTACAGTAACCTCCCTGTTCTGTAGTACAGTAACCTCCCTGTTCTGTAGTACAGTAACCTCCCTGTTCTGTAGTACAGTAACCTCCCTGTTCTGTAGTACAGTAACCTCCCTGTTCTGTAGTACAGTAACCTCCCTGTTCTGTAGTACAGTACTGTAGTACAGTAACCTCCCTGTTCTGTAGTACAGTAACCTCCCTGTTCTGTAGTACAGTACTGTTGTACAGTAACCTCCCTGTTCTGTAGTACAGTAACCTCCCTGTTCTGTAGTACAGTACTGTTGTACAGTAACCTCCCTGTTCTGTAGTACAGTACTGTAGTACAGTAACCTCCCTGTTCTGTAGTACAGTAACCTCCCTGTTCTGTAGTACAGTACTGTAGTACAGTAACCTCCCTGTTCTGTAGTACAGTAACCTCCCTGTTCTGTTGTACAGTACTGTTGTACAGTAACCTCCCTGTTCTGTTGTACAGTAACCTCCCTGTTCTGTAGTACAGTAAACTCCCTGTTCTGTAGTACAGTACTGTTGTACAGTAACCTCCCTGTTCTGTTGTACAGTAACCTCCCTGTTCTGTAGTACAGTAAACTCCCTGTTCTGTAGTACAGTACTGTTGTACAGTAACCTCCCTGTTCTGTTGTACAGTAACCTCCCTGTTCTGTAGTACAGTAAACTCCCTGTTCTGTAGTACAGTACTGTTGTACAGTAACCTCCCTGTTCTGTAGTACAGTAACCTCCCTGTTCTGTAGTACAGTACTGTAGTACAGTAACCTCCCTGTTCTGTAGTACAGTACTGTTGTACAGTAACCTCCCTGTTCTGTAGTACAGTACTGTTCTCTCCTCCATCTCTCCTCCTCTTCCTCCATCTCTCCATCTCTCCTCTTCCATCTCTCCTCCTCTTCCTCCATCTCTCCTCCATCTCTCCTCCTCTTCCTCCATCTCTCCTCCTCCATCTCTCCTCCATCTCTCCATCTCTCCTCCTCCTCCTCCACCTCTCTTCCTCCATCTCTCCTCCATCTCTCCTCCTCCATCTCTCCTCCTCTTCCTCCATCTCTCCATCTCTCCTCCTCCATCTCTCCTCCTCTTTCTCCATCTCTCCTCCATCTCTCCTCCTCTTCCTCCATCTCTCCTCCTCCATCTCTCCTCCATCTCTCCATCTCTCCTCCTCTTCCTCCACCTCTCTTCCTCCACCTCTCTTCCTCCATCTCTCCTCCTCCATCTCTCCATCTCTCCATCTCTCCTCCTCCATCTCTCCTCCTCCATCTCTCCTCCTCCATCTCTCCTCCTCCATCTCTCCTCCATCTCTCCTCCTCTTCCTCCATCTCTCCTCCTCTTCCCCCATCTCTCCTCCTCCATCTCTCCTCCATCTCTCCATCTCTCCTCCTCTTCCTCCATCTCTCCTCCATCTTTCCATCTTTCCTCCTCCTCCTCCATCTCTCATTCACTGGGTCTGATTTAGCTTCTCTTCTCTCTTTTATCTATTCTTCTTTTTTTGATCTCCTCATTTCCAACTAACTTTTCCTACTTCTCATCTCCTTCCTCCTTTTCCTCTCTTTCATTCTACTCCTTCTTTCTTCCCCTCATCCTCCTCCTCCTCATCCTCCTCTTCTTTCTCATCCTCCTCATCTTCTTTCTCCCCTTTCTCCTTCTTTCTCTTTATTTTCCTCTCCTTCTTCCTCCTGTTCCTCTCTTTCTTCCTCCTCCTGTTCCTCTCCTTCTTCCTCCTCCTCCTCTTCTTCTCCTTCCTTCTGCTCTTCCCCAACACAGTCTTGTTCTCCATTTTGGTTCTCCACATCCCCATTATCTTTGACATCCTCCTCTCCTCTATCTTCTTCTGCCTCCTCTTCAACATGGTTCTCCTCCTCCTCCTCCTCAACATGGTCCTCCTCCTCAACCTCTTCAACATGGTTCTCCTCCTCCACCTCCTCAACATGGTCCTCCTCCTCAACCTCTTCAACATGGTTCTCCTCCTCCTCCTCAACATGGTCCTCCTCCTCAACCTCTTCAACATGGTTCTCCTCCACCTCTTCAACATGGTCGTCCTCCTCAACCTCTTCAACATGGTCCTCCTCTTCCTCTTCAACATTGTCCTCCTCCACCTCTTCAACATGGTTCTCCTCCTCCTCCTCTTCAACATTGTCCTCCTCCTCAACCTCTTCAACATGGTTCTCCTCCTCCTCTTCAACATGGTCCTCCTCCTCAACCTCTTCAACATTGTTCTCCTCCTCAACATGGTTCTCCTCCTCCTCCTCAACATGGTTCTCCTCCTCCTCCTCAACATGGTTCTCCTCCTCCTCCTCAACATGGTTCTCCTCCTCCTCCTCTTCAACATGGTTCTCCTCCACCTCCTCATCATGGTTCTCCTCCTCCACCTCTTCAACATGGTTCTCCTCCACCTCTTCAACATGGTCCTCCTCCTCAACCTCTTCAACATTGTCGTCCTCCTCAACCTCTTCAACATGGTTCTCCTCCTCCTCTTCAACATGGTCCTCCTCCTCAACCTCTTCAACATGGTTCTCCTCCTCCTCTTCAACATTGTTCTCCTCCTCAACATGGTTCTCCTCCTCCTCCTCCTCAACATGGTTCTCCTCCTCCTCCTCAACATGGTTCTCCTCCTCCTCCTCAACATGGTTCTCCTCCTCCTCCTCTTCAACATGGTTCTCCTCCTCAAGATGATTCTCCTCCTCCACCTCTTCAACATGGTTCTCCTCCACCTCTTCAACATGGTCCTCCTTTGAATTGTCCTGGTTTCCGTTCTCCTGTCTGACCATGTGGTTGGACCCGTTGAGTTGTTGTATGTGGTTGTGGTTGGGCTCCACATCTTCCAGTGCTAGCTCAAACTGGGAGGATAAAGAGAAGACAGTAGATTGATAGATAGTTATATAGATGGCCATTGATAAAGAGAAGACAGTAGATTGATAGATAGTTATATAGATGGCCATTGATAAAGAGAAGACAGTAGATTGATAGTTAGTTATATAGATGGTCATTGACAAAGATAAGACAGTAGATTGATAGTTAGTTATATAAGATAGTCATTGATAAAGAGAAGACAGTAGATTGATAGTTAGTTATATAGATAGTCATTGATAAAGATAAAACAGTAGATTGATAGTTAGTTATATAAGATAGTCATTGATAAAGAGAAGACAGTAGATTGATAGTTAGTTATATAAGATAGTCATTGATAAAGAGCAGACAGTAGATTGATAGTTAGTTATATAGATGGTCATTGATAAAGATAAGACAGTAGATTGATAGTTAGTTATATAAGATAGTCATTGATAAAGAGAAGACAGTAGATTGATAGTTAGTTATATAGATAGTCATTGATAAAGAGAAGACAGTAGATTGATAGTTAGTTATATAAGATAGTCATTGATAAAGAGAAGACAGTAGATTGATAATTTGTTATATAAGATAGTCATTGATAAAGAGCACCACCAACTGGTTTTCTACAGTAGTAGTTCATTAATAGATCATCCTTTCCGTGTGTGTGTGTGTGTGTGTGTGTGCGTGCGTGCGTGCGTGCGTGCGTGTGTGTGCGTTACCTGGAAGCGGTCTGTGAGCAGGTGTTTGTCGTAGGGAGGAGAGGGGCTCTGAGGCATGGTGGACTGGTACCAGTCTCTGTTCTCCTCCAATGTGTCCAGCAGGTCCTGGGCATCAGGGTGGACCAGGTCACCCCACGTCTCCCACAGAGGGTGGACTATGTAGTCTATGAAACCCACCTGGAGAGGGAGGGAGAGAGAGAGGGAGAGTGGGAGGGAGAAAGGGTGAGAGAGGAAGGGAGAGAGAGGAAGGGAGAGAAAGGGAGAGTGAGAGGGAGAAAGAGAGAGAGGGAGAAAGAGAGAGGGAGAGGAAGGGAGAGAGGGAAAGGGAGATAGTGTGAGGGAGAAAGGGAGAGAGAGAAGGAGAGGGAGAAAGGGAGAGAGAGAGAGTGAGGGAGAAAGGGGGGGGAGAGAGAGAGAAAGGGAGAGTGGGAGGGAGAAAGGGAGAGAGAGAGAGACACACCAACAGATTTTTCACCTTGTCTGCTTGAAGATTTGACCTTTTGGTTATTGGCCCAATGCTCTAACTGCCTTACTGTCTAACTGTCTCACTGCCTTACTGTCTAACTGTCTAACTGCCTCACTGCCTTACTGTCTAACTGTCTCACTGCCTTACTGTCTGTCTAACTGCCTTACTGTCTAACTGCCTAACTGCCTAACTGTCTAACTGTCTAACTGACTTACTGTCTAACTGTCTCACTGCCTTACTGTCTAACTGTCTCACTGCCTTACTGTCTAACTGTCTAACTGCCTAACTGCCTAACTGCCTAACTGTCTAACTGTCTAACTGCCTAACTGTCTAACTGCCTAACTGTCTAACTGCCTAACTGTCTAACTGCCTAACTGTCTCACTGCCTTACTGTCTAACTGTCTCACTGCCTTACTGTCTAACTGTCTCACTGCCTCACTGTCTAACTGTCTAACTGCCTAACTGCCTAACTGTCTAACTGCCTAACTGTCTAACTGCCTAACTGTCTCACTGCCTTACTGTCTAACTGTCTCACTGCCTTACTGTCTAACTGTCTCACTGTCTCACTGTCTAACTGTCTAACTGCCTTACTGTCTAACTGCCTAACTGTCTAACTGCCTAACTGTCTAACTGCCTAACTGTCTAACTGCCTAACTGTCTAACTGCCTAACTGCCTATCTGTCTAACTGCCTAACTGTCTAACTGCCTAACTGTCTGACTGCCTGATTGCCTAACTGTCTAACTGCCTAACTGTCTGACTGCCTGACTGCCTAACTGTCTAACTGCCTAACTGTCTCACTGCCTTACTGTCTAACTGTCTCACTGCCTAACTGCCTAACTGTCTAACTGCCTAACTGCCTAACTGTCTAACTGCCCTGATCAGTGCTTTTGAAGAGGAAGAAGAAGATTATGAGAAAAAGAGAAAGTGTGCGTGTGCGTGTGTGTGTGTGTGTGAGAGAGAGAGACCTGGCTCTTCTCCACCGAGGCAGTGTGTTTGTCACACATGGGGCTGATCTCCAAGCCCTTGTCTCTCTCCTTGTCTCCCTGTCTGGAGAACTCCTCCATGATGCGTTCTGTCCACTGGCGATACACACCCAGCGGCTTGGTGGGGTTGCTGAGGTCTGCACAGTGGACCATGTTCCTCAGGACCTACAGAGAGAAGGAGGCACCCCCCCCAGTGTTAAACATGAGGAGGAGACACCCCCCCAATGTTAAACATGTTCCTCAGGACCTACAGAGAGGAGGAGACACCCCCCCCCCCCAGTGTTAAACATGAGGAGGAGACACCCCCAATGTTAAACATGTTCCTCAGGACCTACAGAGAGGAGGAGACACCCCCCCTCCAGTGTTAAACATGTTCCTCAGGACCTACAGAGAGGAGGAGACACCCCCCCCCCTCCAGTGTTAAACATGTTCCTCGGGACCTACAGAGTGGAGGAGACACCCCCCAGTGTTGAACATGTTCCTCAGGACCCCCCTGTCCTGGGTCTGAAGAGATTCTGGTGAGGATGTTATTTCAATATACAGTGGGGTAAAAAAGTATTTAGTCAGGCACCAATTGTGCAAGTTCTCCCACTTAAAAAGATGTGAGAGGCCTGTAATGTTCATCATAGGTACACTTCGACTATGACAGACAAAATTAGAAAAAAAATCCAGAAAATCACATTGTAGGATTTTTAATTTATTTATTTGCAAATTATGGTGGAAAAAAAATAGGTAAGCAGCTTGGTTTGAAGAAATCAACTGTGGGAGCAATTATTAGGAAATGGAAGACATACAAGACCACTGATAATCTCCCTCGATCTGGGGCTCCACGCAAGTTCTCACCCCGTGGGGTCAAAATGATCACAAGAACGGTGAGCAAAAATCCCAGAACCACACGGGGGGACCTAGTGAATGACCTGCAGAGAGCTGGGACCAAAGTAACAAAGCCTACCATCAGTAACACACTACGCCGCCAGGAACTCAAATCCTGCAGTGCCAGACATGTCCCCCTGCTTAAGCCAGTACATGTCCAAGCCCGTCTGAAGTTTGCTCGAGAGCATTTGGATGATCCAGAAGAAGATTGGGAGAATGTCATATGGTCAGATGAAACCAAAATAGAAGTTTTTGGTAAAAACTCAACTCGTCGTGTTTGGAGGACAAAGAATGTTGAGTTGCATCCAAAGAACACCATACCTACTGTGATGCATGGGGGTGGAAACATCATGCTTTGGGGCTGTTTTTCTGCAAAGGGACCAGGACGACTGATCCGTGTAAGGGAAAGAATGAATGGGGCCATGTATCGTGAGATTTTGAGTGAAAACCTCCTTCCATCAGCAAGGACATTGAAGATGAAACGTGGCTGGGTCTTTCAGCATGACAATGATCCCAAACACACTGCCCGGGCAACGAAGGAGTGGCTTCGTAAGAAGCATTTCAAGGTCCTGGAGTGGCCTAGCCAGTCTCCAGATCTCAACACCATAGAAAATCTTTGGAGGGAGTTGAAAGTCCGTGTTGCCCAGCAACAGCCCCAAAACATCACTGCTCTAGAGGAGATCTGCATGGAGGAATGGGCCAAAATACCA
>NW_027008335.1:62500-65000 GCF_036934945.1 Oncorhynchus masou masou | reverse complement strand
AGGGAGGAGAGAGTAGAGAGGGAGAGAGAGAGAGGGAGGAGAGAGGGAGGAGAGAGTAGAGCGGGAGAGAGAGAGGGAGGAGAGGGAGGAGAGAGAGGGAGGAGAGAGAGGGAGAGAGACAGTAGAGAGGGAGAGAGAGAGAGGGAGGAGAGAGAGGGAGAGAGACAGTAGAGAGGGAGAGAGTAGAGAGGGAGGAGAGAGAGGGGGAGGAGAGAGTAGAGAGGGAGAGAGAGAGAGGGAGGAGAGAGGGAGGAGAGAGAGGGAGGAGAGAGTAGAGAGGGAGAGAGAGAGAGGGAGGAGAGAGGGAGGAGAGAGAGGAGGAGAGAGTAGAGAGGGAGAGAGAGAGAGGGAGGGGAGAGAGGGAGAGAGTAGAGAGGGAGAGAGAGAGGGAGGAGAGAGAGAGAGACAGTAGAGAGGGAGAGAGTAGAGAGGGAGGAGAGAGAGAGGGAGGAGAGAGTAGAGAGGGAGAGAGAGAGAGAGAGGGAGGAGAGAGATGGAGGAGAGAGTAGAGAGAGAGAGAGGGAGGAGAGAGGGAGGAGAGAGTAGAGAGGGAGTGAGAGAGAGTGAGAGAGTAGAGAGGGATAGAGGGAGAGAGTAGAGAGGGATAGAGAGAGGGAGAGAGTAGAGAGGGATAGAGAGAGGGAGATAGTAGAGAGGGGGGAGAGAGTGATAGAAACAGGGAGTAGAGAGTGATAGGGAGGAGAGAGTGATCGAAACAGGGAGTAGAGAGTGAGAGGGAGTAGAGAGTGATAGAAACAGGGATTAGAGAGTGAGAGGGAGGAGAGAGTGATAGAAACAGGGATTAGAGAGTGAGAGGGAGGAGAGAGTGATAGAAACAGGGATTAGAGAGTGAGAGGGAGGAGAGAGTGATAGAAACAGGGAGTAGGGAGTGAGAGGGAGGAGAGAGTGATAGAAACAGGGAGTAGAGAGTGAGAGAGTGATAGAAACAGGGAGTAGAGAGTGAGAGGGTGATAGAAACAGGTAGTAGAGAGTGAGAGGTTGGTATAAACAGGGAGTAGAGAGTGAGAGGTTGGTAGAAACAGGGAGTAGTGAGTGAGAGGGTGATAGAAACAGGGAGCAGAGAGTGAGAGGGTGATAGAAACAGGGAGTAGAGAGTGAGAGGGTGATAGAAACAGGGAGTAGAGAGTGAGAGGGTGATAGAAACAGGGAGTAGAGAGTGAGAGGGTGGTAGAAACAGGTAGTAGAGAGTGAGAGGGTGATAGAAACAGGGAGTAGAGAGTGAGAGGGTGATAGAAACAGGGAGTAGAGAGTGAGAGGTTGGTAGAAACAGGGAGTAGAGAGTGAGAGGGTGATAGAAACAGGGAGTAGAGAGTGAGAGGGTGATAGAAACAGGGAGTAGAGAGTGAGAGGTTGGTAGAAACAGGGAGTAGAGAGTGAGAGAGTGAGTGGTTAGATGGTCAGAAACACGGGGAATGGAGGAGACAAGAGACAGAGAGAGGTGTGTGTGTGTGTGTGTGTGTGTGTGTGTGTGTGTGTGTGTGTGTGTGTGTGTGTGTGTGTGTGTGTGTGTGTGTGTGTGTGTGTGTGTGTGTGTGTGTGTGTGTGTGTGTGTGTGTGTGTGTGTGTGTGTGTGTGTGTGTGTGTGTGTGTAGACTGACTGGTGTTGATGAGGAACTGGTTAGACACTCCAGGGTGGTCCACATCATGGATGGCTGCAGCAAACAGAGCTGCTAGGATCTCCAGGTCTGTAAATACAGCCTGATGGAGGAGAGGGAGAGAGAGGGGGGAGGAGAGAGAGTGGGGGAGTGAGGGAGAGAGGGAGAGGGGGAGGGAGAGAGGGGAGGAGGGGGAGAGAGGGGGAGGAGAGAGAGAGGGAGGGAGAGACAGAGACAGGGAGGGAGAGAGAGAGAGATACAGAGAGAGAGGGGGGAAGTTCAATATTTTACAACTTGATTTTAGATGGTGGCAGCTAGTGGTGGAGGGGCCACCAGCGAACCACTACGGGGAGTGATGGTATTATGAGGGGCCACTAGCTAACCACTACTGGGAGTGATGGTATTATGGAGGGGCCACTAGCTAACCACTACTGGGAGTGATGGTATTATGGAGGGGCCACTAGCTAACCACTACTGGGAGTGATGGTATTATGAGGGGCCACTAGCTAACCACTACTGGGAGTGATGGTTTTATGGAGGGGCCACTAGCTAACCACTACTGGGAGTGATGGTATTATGAGGGGCCACTAGCTAACCACTACTGGGAGTGATGGTATTATGGAGGGGCCACTAGCTAACCACTACTGGGAGTGATGGTATTATGAGGGGCCACTAGCTAACCACTACTGGGAGTGATGGTATTATGAGGGGCCACTAGCTAACCACTACTGGGAGTGATGGTATTATGAGGGGGCCACTAGCTAACCACTACTGGGAGTGATGGTATTATGAGGGGCCACTAGCTAACCACTAATGGGAGTGATGGTATTATGGAGGGGCCACTAGCTAACCACTACTGGGAGTGATGGTATTATGAGGGGCCA
>NW_027008335.1:52500-57500 GCF_036934945.1 Oncorhynchus masou masou | reverse complement strand
CCTAACCCCTAAACCTAGCCCCTAAACCTAGCCCCTAAACCTAACCCCTAAACCTAGCCCCTAAACCTAACCCCTAAACCTAACCCCTAAACCTAACCCCTCAACCTAACCCCTAAACCTAACCCCTAAACCTAACCCTAAACCTAACCCCCTAAACATAACCCCTAAACATAACCCCTAAAACTAAACCTAACCCCTAAAACTAACCCCTAAACCTAACCCCTAACCCTAACCCCTAAACCTAACCCCTAAACCTAACCCCTAAACCTAACCCCTAAACCTAACCCCTCAACCTAACCCCTAAACCTAACCCCTAAACCTAACCCCTAAACCTAACCCCTCAACCTAACCCCTAAACCTAACCCCTAAACCTAACCCCTAAACCTAACCCCTCAACCTAACCCCTAAACCTAACCCCTAAACCTAACCCTAAACCTAACCCCTCAACCTAACCCCTAAACCTAACCCCTAAACCTAACCCCTAAACCTAACCCCTCAACCTAACCCCTCAACCTAACCCCTCAACCTAACCCCTAAACCTAACCCCTAAACCTAACCCCTCAACCTAACCCCTAAACCTAACCCCTAAACCTAACCCCTAAACCGAACCCCTAAAACGAAACCCCACACCACGTGTCTAACTCCAGGTACCTGGAAGATGGCGTACATGATGCAGCTGAGAGGCCTGCTGTTGGAGAACTCTGACACTCTGAAGATGTTGAAACTCCACTTGTCCAGGTCCTCTAGCTCCTACACACACACACACACACACACACACACACACACACACACACACACACACACACACACACACACACACACACACACACACACACACACACACACACACACACACACACACACACACACACGCAGACACACACATACGCAAGCAGGCACACACAAAGAGAGAGTGGGAAGCCTTGAGTGAGGTAATGAGCTGAGTCTAGTAACCTTGACTGATTGACTGAGAAGGTATTTGTGTATGTACAGTTGTGGCCAAAGGTTTTGAGAATGACACAAATATACATTTTCACAAAGTCTGCTGCCTCAGTTTGTATGATGGCAATTTGCAAACACTCCAGAATGTTCTGAAGAGTGATCAGATGAATCGCAACTAATTGCAAAGTCCCTCTTTGCCATGCAAATGAACTGAATCGCATTTCAGCCCTGACACAAAAGGACCAGCTGACATCATGTCAGTGATTCTCTCGTTAACACAGGTGTGTATTGACGAGGACAAGGCTGGAGATCACTCTGTCATGCTGATTGACGAGGACAAGACTGGAAGCTTCAAAAGGAGGGTGATGCTTGGAATCATTGTTCATCCTCTGTCAACCATGGTTACCTGCAAGGAAACATGTGCTGTCATCATTGCTTTGCACAAAAAGGGCTTTGCAGGCAAGGATATTGCTGCCAGTAAGATTGCACCTAAATCAACCATTTATCGGATCATCAAGAACTTCAAGGAGAGCGGTTCAATTGTTGTGAAGAAGGCTTCAGGACGCCCAAGAAAGTCCAGCAAGCGCCAGGACCGTCTCCTAAAGTTGATTCAGCTGTGGGATCGGGGCACCACCAATACAGAGCTTGCCCAGGAATGGCAGCAGGCAGGTGTGAGTGCATCTGCACGCACAGTGAGGCGAAGACTTCTGGAGGATGGCCTGGTGTCAAGAAGGGCAGCAAAGAAGCCACTTCTCTCCAGGAAAAACATCAGGGACAGACTGAATATTCTGCAAAAGGTACTGGGATTGGACTGCTGAGGACTGGGGTAAAGTCATTTTCTCTGATGAATACCCTTTCCGATTGTTTGGGATTCGGAAAAAAAGCTTGTCTGGAGAAGACAAGGTGAGCGCTACCATCAGTCCTGTGTCATGCCAACAGTTAAGCATCCTGAGACCATTCATGTGTGGGGTTGCTTCTCAGCCAAGGGAGTGGGCTCACTCACAATGTTGCCTAAGAACACAGCCATGAATAAAGAATGGTGGGTTTGGAATGGTACCAACACATCCTCCGAGCGCAACTTCTCCCAACCATCCAGGAACAGTTTGGTGACGAACAATACCGTGTCAGCATGATGGAGCACCTTGCCATAAGGCAAAAGTGATAACTCAGTGGCTCGTGGAACAAAACATCAATATTTTGGGTCCATGGCCAGGAAACGCCCCAGACCTTAATCCCATTGAGAACTTGTGGTCAATCCTCAAGAGGCAGGTGGACAAACAAAAACCCACAAACTCCAAGCATTGATTATGCAAGAATGGGCTGCCATCAGTCAGGATGTGGCCCAGAAGTTCATTGACAGCATGCCAGGGCGGATTGTAGAGGTCTTGAAAAAGAAGGGTCAACACTGCAAATATTGACTCTTGCATCAACTTCATGTAATTGTCAATAAAAGTCTTTGACACTTATGAAATTCTTGTAATTATACTTCAGTATCCATAGTAACATCTGACAGAAATATCTAAAGGCACTGAAGCAGCAAACTTTGTGGAAATACATTTTTGAGTTATTCTCAACTTTTGGCCACGACTGTATGTGTGTGTACGTACGTGTTATGGTGTGTGTGTGTGTGTGTGTGTGTGTGTGTGTGTGTGTGTGTGTGTGTGTGTGTGTGTGTGTGTGTGTGTGTATGTGTGTGTGTGTGTGTGTGTGTGTGTGTGTGTGTGTGTGTGTATGCATATGAGCGAGCCTTGCATACTTTACCCTGGCTAGATGGTCCTCCTGTTCAGTGTTGACTCCGAAGCGCGGGACAGAAGAGGAGGACAGAGTGGAGCTGTGGGACAGATTCCTCACTCCGCTAATCTGACTCATAGACTTCTCCTTTAGACGAGGGGACGGCAGCTCCACCTCCACCTCGTTGGGCTGGTCTAGGGGATAGAGACACACATAGACTTCTCCTTTAGATTAGGGGACGGCAGCTCCACCTCGTTGGGCTGGTCTAGGGGATAGAGACACACATAGACTTCTCCTTTAGACGAGGGGACGGCAGCTCCACCTCGTTGGGCTGGTCTAGGGGATAGAGACACACATAGACTTCTCCTTTAGATTAGGGGACGACAGCTCCACCTCGTTGGGCTGGTCTAGGGGATAGAGACACACATAGACTTCTCCTTTAGACGAGGGGACGACAGCTCCACCTCGTTGGGCTGGTCTAGGGGATAGAGACACATATAGACTTCTCCTTTAGATTAGGGGACGACAGCTCCACCTCGTTGGGCTGGTCTAGGGGATAGAGACACACATAGACTTCTCCTTTAGACGAGGGGACGACAGCTCCACCTCGTTGGGCTGGTCTAGGGGATAGAGACACACATAGACTTCTCCTTTAGATTAGGGGACGGAAGCTCCACCTCGTTGGGCTGGTCTAGGGGATAGAGACACACATAGACATCTCCTTTAGACGAGGGGATGACAGCTCCACCTCGTTGGGCTGGTCTAGGGGATAGAGACACACATAGACTTCTCCTTTAGACGGGGACGGCAGCTCCACCTCGTTGGGCTGGTCTAGGGGATAGAGACACACATAGACTTCTCCTTTAGACGAGGGGACGACAGCTCCACCTCGTTGGGCTGGTCTAGGGGATAGAGACACACATAGACTTCTCCTTTAGACGAGGGGACGACAGCTCCACCTCGTTGGGCTGGTCTAGGGGATAGAGACACACATAGACTTCTCCTTTAGACGAGGGGACGACAGCTCCACCTCGTTGGGCTGGTCTAGGGGATAGAGACACACATAGACTTCTCCTTTAGACGAGGGGACGGCAGCTACACCTCGTTGGGCTGGTCTAGGGGATAGAGACACACATAGACTTCTCCTTTAGACGAGGGGACGACAGCTCCACCTCGTTGGGCTGGTCTAGGGGATAGAGACACACATAGACTTCTCCTTTAGACGAGGGGACGGCAGCTCCACCTCGTTGGGCTGGTCTAGGGGATAGAGACACACATAGACTTCTCCTTTAGACGAGGGACGACAGCTCCACCTCGTTGGGCTGGTCTAGGGGATAGAGACACACATAGACTTCTCCTTTAGACGAGGGGACGACAGCTCCACCTCGTTGGGCTGGTCTAGGGGATAGAGACACACATGTTATACACACATACTAGCGCAGGCAGAGTGATATACCCAGGACACAGAAATGTACGGGCGGCCAAGTACAGGTAGACAGGTGATGTAGAATATAGACAGGTATGAACAGACAGGTAAATACACAGACAGGTATGAACAGACAGACAGGGATGAGCAGACAGACAGGTATTAATGGACAGGCAGACAGGTATGACCAGATAGACAGGTATTAACAGACAGACAGGTATTAACAGACAGACAGGTATGACCAGATAGACAGGTATTAACAGACAGACAGGTATGACCAGATAGACAGGTATTAACAGACAGACAGGTATGAACAGACAGACAGACAGACAGGTATGACCAGATAGACAGGTATTAACAGACAGACAGGTAAGAACAGACAGACAGGTATGAACCGACAGACAGGTATGAACAGACAGACAGGTATGAACAGACAGACAGACAGACAGGTATGAACAGACAGACAGGTATTAACAGACAGACAGGTATGACCAGACAGACAGACAGACAGGTATGACCAGATAGACAGGTATTAACAGACAGACAGGTAAGAACAGACAGACCGGTATGAACAGATAGACAGGTATTAACAGACAGACAGGTATTAACAGACAGACAGGTATGAACAGATAGACAGGTATTAACAGACAGACAGGTATGAACAGACAGACAGGTATGAACAGACAGACAGACAGGTATGAACAGACAGACAGGTATGACAGACAGGTAAATACACAGACAGGTATGAACAGACAGACAGGTATGAACAGACAGACAGGTATGAACAGATAGACAGGTATTAACAGACAGACAGACAGGTAAGAACAGACAGACAGGTAAGAACAGACAGACAGGTATGAACAGACAGACAGGTATGAACAGGCAGACAGGTATGAACAGA
>NW_027008335.1:30000-47500 GCF_036934945.1 Oncorhynchus masou masou | reverse complement strand
CTACTGAAGAGAGGGGGGGAACCATTCTCCACCTGGAAACTACTGAAGAGAGGGGGGGAACCATTCTCCACCTAGAAACTACTGAAGAGGGGGGTGAACCATTCTCCACCTGGAAACTACTGAAGAGAGGGGTGAACCATTCTCCACCTGGAAACTACTGAAGAGAGGGGTGAACCATTCTCCACCTGGAAACTACTGAAGAGAGGGGGGAACCATTATCCACCTGGAAACTACTGAAGAGAGGGGGGGGAACCATTCTCCACCTGGAAACTACTGAAGAGAGAGGTGAACCATTCTCCACCTGGAAACTACTGAAGAGAGAGGTGAACCATTCTCCACCTGGAAACTACTGAAGAGAGGGGTGAACCATTCTCCACCTGGAAACTACTGAAGAGGGGGAACCATTCTCCACCTGGAAACTACTGAAGAGAGGGGGTGAACCATTCTCCACCTAGAAACTACTGAAGAGAGGGGGGAACCATTATCCACCTGGAAACTACTGAAGAGAGGGGGGGAACCATTCTCCACCTGGAAACTACTGAAGAGAGGGGGGGGAACCATTCTCCACCTAGAAACTACTGAAGAGGGGGGGGAACCATTCTCCACCTGGAAACTACTGAAGAGAGGGGTGAACCATTCGCCACCTAGAAACTACTGAAGAGGGGGGGGAACCATTCTCCACCTGGAAACTACTGAAGAGAGGGGTGAACCATTCGCCACCTAGAAACTACTGAAGAGGGGGGGGAACCATTCTCCACCTGGAAACTACTGAAGAGGGGGGTGAACCATTCTCCATCTGGAAACTACTGAAGGGGGGGAGGAGAAAGGGTGACCACATTTAAAATACCCAAATGCGGGACAACAGAAATACAACACGTTGACCGAGGTCTTCACGTTTTTACCAGTGACTTGTCCAAACTGCATCTGCATTTCAATCATTTGATTCTCAATCTGTTTCAATGGGAATATGCATTCATATCTTCCTCAACTACTGTCTGGTGAGAACATCAGAGCAGATGTTGTTCACAAACTATAGACCAGGGCTGTCCAACCCTCTTCCTGGAGATCTGTAGGTTTTCAGTCCCTCTTCCTGGAGATCTACTGTCCTGTAGGTTTTCAGTCCCTCTTCCTGGAGATCTACCGTCCTGTAGGTTTTCAGTCCAACCCTCTTCCTGGAGATCTACTGTCCTGTAGGTTTTCAGTCCAACCCTCTTCCTGGAGATCTACTGTCCTGTAGGTTTTCAGTCCAACCCTCTTCCTGGAGATCTACTGTCCTGTAGGTTTTCATTCCAACCCTCTTCCTGGAGATCTACTGTCCTGTAGGTTTTCATTCCAACCCTCTTCCTGGAGATCTACTGTCCTGTAGGTTTTCATTCCAACCCTCTTCCTGGAGATCTACTGTCCTGTAGGTTTTCATTCCAACCCTCTTCCTGGAGATCTGTAGGTTTTCAGTCCCTCTTCCTGGAGATCTACCGTCCTGTAGGTTTTCATTCCAACCCTCTTCCTGGAGATCTACCGTCCTGTAGGTTTTCAGTCCAACCCTCTTCCTGGAGATCTACCGTCCTGTAGGTTTTCATTCCACAGGACAGTAGATCTCCAGGAAAAGACATAGAGAGAGATTAATATAGACAGAGTGTATTAGGATATGTAGTCATGATAATGTCAATTGGCCAACGATTTGACTCAGACACACACTGACGCTCTCCCTCCCCACCTTCTCACCCTTCGCTGGCGATAGAATTGCGTGAGACTGAGTTTTTGGGGGACATGTTGTAGTCAGAGTCTGACCGGTAGTGGTGTTGACTAAAGTGGTGTTTTTGGTGTAACAGTAATGTTGTACTATGCTATTATACTTGGTTCTGTTATTGTAGAATCACCACTTCCAAGACAATGACTCAGCTACCGAGGTAAAATTAGTTTTTACATTGGCTAGGTTCACCTCTCTCCACTGGGATTATCTGCCTCTAAACCCCCTATTACCGGGGCTGAGTCACTGGCTTACTGGTGCTCTTCCATGCCATTCCTAGGAGGGGTGCGTCGCTTGAGTGGGTTGAGTCACTGACGTGATCTTCCTGTCCGGGTTGTTGCCCCCCCCCCTTTGGGTGCGTGCCGTGGGGGAGATCTTTGTGGGCTATACTCTGCCTTGTCTCAGGATGGTAAGTTGGTGGTTGACGGTATCCCTCTAGTGGTGTGGGGGCTGTGCTTTGTGGGTGGGGTTATATCCTGCCTGTTTGGCCCTGTCCAGGGGTATCGTTGGATGGGGCCACAGTGTCTCCCTACCCCTCCTGTCTCAGCCTCCAGTATTTATGCTGCAGTAGTTTATGTGTCGGGGGGCTAGGGACAGTCTGTTATATCTGGAGTATTTCTCCTGTCTTATCCGGTGTCTTGTGTGAATTTAAGTATGCTCTCTCTAATTCTCTCTCTCTTTCTCTCTTTTTCTCTCTTTCTCTGTCTCTCTCTCAGAGGACCTGAGCCCTAGGACCATGCCTCCACTCCTGCTGTCTCTAGAGAGTTGAAAACAGCATGTCTGGGACAGGTAGCAAGTCCGGTGAACAGGTCAGGGTTCCATAGCCACAGGCAGAACAGTTGAAACTGGAGCAGCAGCACGGCCATGTGGACTGGGGACAGCAAGGAGTCATCAGGCCAGGTGACATTTACTCCTGAGGTGCTGACCTGTTGCACCCTCTACAACCACTGTGATTATTATTATTATCTGACCCTGCTGGTCATTTATGAACGTTTGAACATCTTGGCCATGTTCTGTTATAATCTCCACCCGGCACAGCCAGAAGAAGACTGGCCACCCCTCATAGCCTGGTTCCTCTCTGGGTTTCTTCCTAGGTTTTGGCCTTTCTCGGGAGTTTTTCCTAGCCACCGTGCTTCTACACCTGTATTGCTTGCTGTTTGGGGTTTGAGGCTGGTTTCTGTACAGCACTTTGTGACATCAGCTGATGTAAGAAGAGCTTTATAAATACATTTGATTGACAGTCTGTGGATATTTGGGTTTTCTCTCCTCAATAGCTATTGAACCAAGCACGCCATGACTATGAAGAAGGTATATTCTGAATTTGGGTTGGATGGAGAACAATTCACACCTTTTAAAATAAAATTCGATTTTGGATTTCAATCTTCAATAGCTCTTACACTAAGGATGGTTTATAATGCTACTCAGGTCAACAACACTACATGGAAGTATATTTGTATGTGGTGGTGGTGGTGGTGGCGGTGGCGGCGGCAGCGGGGGGTGGGTGGGTGTGCGTATTACCTGTCTGTGTCTGCAGGTGTGATGGCGATGCGTGGTGGGATGCAGAGGGGCAGGGACGTGGTGTGTGTGTGTTACCTTTCTGTGTCTGCAGGTGTGATGGCGATGCGTGGGGGGATGCAGAGGGGCAGGGACGTGGTGTGTGTGTGTGTTACCTGTCTGTGTCTGCAGGTGTGATGGCGATGCGTGGTGGGATGCAGAGGGGCAGGGACGTGGGCGCGGCATGTTACCTGTCTGTGTCTGCAGGTGTGATGGCGATGCGTGGTGGGATGCAGAGGGGCAGGGACGTGGGGCGCGGCATGTTACCTGTCTGTGTCTGCAGGTGTGATGGCGATGCGTGGTGGGATGCAGAGGGGCAGGGACGTGGTGTGTGTGTGTTACCTGTCTGTGTCTGCAGGTGTGATGGCGATGCGTGGTGGGATGCAGAGGGGCAGGGACGTGGTGTGTGTGTGTGTTACCTGTCTGTGTCTGCAGGTGTGATGGCGATGCGTGGTGGGATGCAGAGGGGCAGGGACGTGGTGTGTGTGTGTTACCTGTCTGTGTCTGCAGGTGTGATGGCGATGCGTGGTGGGATGCAGAGGGGCAGGGACGTGGGGCGCGGCATGTTACTCAGGATCTCAGGGGAGCGTGTCCTGTCTCGGGGGCGGAGCCAACACGGAACCTGAACGGGACGATAGGATTGATTGATTAACCAGGTAACCAATAGGATAGAGTTTATTAAACCAGGTAAGTCTATTTTGCGATAATAATAGCTAACAGGAACCACAATAACAAAACTCTCTCTACGATACACTCACATTTTGACACGGTGGTTGTGATACAACTAATATAAGTTTGTCTGCACCAAAACGTTCGCGCCACTATTGCGCCACGTCTCCAAAACACTTGTGTAAATATCTTTGTGCAAGAAAACTCTCAGGTTTGATCACAAGTAACTGTTGTGTATCGCACTGCTGATGAAATCCAGAGAACGTTTCTGCTGTAAAAACATTCATATTCTTTCTACTGTTTTTACCTGCAAACTGGAGGCCAGCCTCCTGCTCCTCCCCATGCGTAGCTCCGCCCCCAGAGTGGCTCCTGACGTATAGGAGCTGCTGTAGAGCCCTGACTCCGCCTTCTCAGCACAGCCTGACGAATCAGTGTCATTATCCTGGGGAAAGAAAGAGAGAGAGAGCGGGAAAGAGAAAGAGGATGAGATATTATATATTTTTCGCTGTTTTTTTTACCATATTTGGGTGGCACACATCCAGAAGTCAATTTACTGACGGACAGGAAGCAAAGAGGCTAATCTACTGAATGACAGGAAGCAAAGAGGGTAATCTACTGAATGACAGGAAGTAAAGAGGGTAATCTACTGAATGACAGGAAGTAAAGAGGGTAATCTACTGAATGACAGGAAGCATAGAGGGTAATCTACTGAATGACAGGAAGCAAAGAGGGTAATGTTACTGAATGACAGGAAGCATAGAGGGTAATGTTACTGAATGACAGGAAGCATAGAGGGTAATGTTACTGAATGACAGGAAGCATAGAGGGTAATGTAACTGAATGACATGAAGCAAAGAGGGTAATCTACTGAATGACAGGAAGTAAAGAGGGTAATCTACTGAATGACAGGAAGCATAGAGGGTAATGTTACTGAATGACAGGATGCGTAGAATGGAATGTTATGTGAATGACAGGAAGCGTAGAGGGTAATGTTATGTGAATGACAGGAAGCATAGAGGGTAATGTTACTGAATGACAGGAAGCGTAGAATGGAATGTTATGTGAATGACAGGAAACGTAGAGGGTAATCTACTGAATGACAGGAAGCATAGAGGGTAATGTTACTGAATGACAGGAAGCATAGAGGGTAATGTTACTGAATGACAGGAAGTAAAGAGGGTAATCTACTGAATGACAGGAAGTAAAGAGGGTAATCTACTGAATGACAGGAAGCATAGAGGGTAATGTCACTGAATGACAGGAAGCATAGAGGGTAATGTTACTGAATGACAGGAAGTAAAGAGGGTAATCTACTGAATGACAGGAAGTAAAGAGGGTAATCTACTGAATGACAGGAAGTAAAGAGGGTAATCTACTGAATGACAGGAAGTAAAGAGGGTAATCTACTGAATGACAGGAAGCATCGAGGGTAATCTACTGAATGACAGGAAGCATCGAGGGTAATCTACTGAATGACAGGAAGTAAAGAGGGTAATCTACTGAATGACAGGAAGTAAAGAGGGTAATCTACTGAATGACAGGAAGTAAAGAGGGTAATCTACTGAATGACAGGAAGCGTCGAGGGTAATCTACTGAATGACAGGAAGTAAAGAGGGTAATCTACTGAATGACAGGAAGCATCGAGGGTAATGTTACTGAATGACAGGAAGCATAGAGGGTAATGTTACTGAATGACAGGAAGCATCGAGGGTAATGTCACTGAATGACAGGAAGCATAGAATGGAATGTTACTGAATGACAGGAAGCATCGAGGGTAATGTTACTGAATGACAGGAAGCATAGAGGGTAATGTCACTGAATGACAGGAAGCGTAGAGGGTAATGTTACTGAATGACAGGAAGCATAGAGGGTAATGTTACTGAATGACAGGAAGCATAGAGGGTAATGTTACTGAATGACAGGAAGCATAGAGGGTAATGTTACTGAATGACAGGAAGCGTAGAATGGAATGTTATGTGAATGACAGGAAGCGTAGAGGGTAATGTTATGTGAATGACAGGAAGCATAGAGGGTAATGTTACTGAATGACAGGAAGCATCGAGGGTAATCTACTGAATGACAGGAAGTAAAGAGGGTAATCTACTGAATGACAGGAAGTAAAGAGGGTAATCTACTGAATGACAGGAAGCATAGAGGGTAATCTACTGAATGACAGGAAGCGTAGAATGGAATGTTACTGAATGACAGGAAGCATAGAATGGAATGTTATGTGAATGACAGGAAGCGTAGAGGGTAATGTTACTGAATGACAGGAAGCATAGAATGGAATGTTATGTGAATGACAGGAAGCGTAGAATGGAATGTTATGTGAATGACAGGAAGCATAGAGGGTAATGTTATGTGAATGACAGGAAGCATAGAGGGTAATATTATTATGTGAGCTCACTAAATTGAGATTTAGAGAGGATGCATGCTGGTCTATGGCACCCCATATCTCTCTCTCTCTGTGTGTGTGTGTGTGTGTGTGTGTGTGTGTGTGTGTGTGTGTGTGTGTGTGTGTGTGTGTGTGTGTGTGTGTGTGTGTGTGTGTGTGTGTGTGTGTGTGTGTGTGTGTGTGTGTGTGTGTGTGTGTTGTTGTGTATAAGCCCTCTACAGAGAGAGTGTGATCTGCACTGCAGCAGCGTAGCAACAGAACACAGGGGGAATGGAAGGCAGGCTGCTAGTTGCTAGGCAACAGTGTTCCATGTTCCATGCCTCAGTCTCTAGTTGTCCAAAGCTCCAGATGTAAAGAGATGCTTCACTGTTGTTATTGTAGAGGCTACTCAGAACACACACGCACACACACACACACACACACACACACACACACACACACACAGTCTACTACCACAGACGGCAGCTTTGAGGTCAGTGGATGGAAGGGAATCCATCCATTAAGAAGAGAAACTCCTGAGACTGTAGTCCAGGGACAGTCCAGTCAATAGATCTCCACGCTGTGTGTTTACACTACAAACGTCTGTGTGTTCCTGTGTCTCGTGTGTGTGTGTGTGTGTGTGTGTGTGTGTGTGTGTGTGTGTGTGTGTGTGTGTGTGTGTGTGTGTGTGTGTGTGTGTGTGTGTGTGTGTGTGTGTGTTACCTCCTCTTCTCCGGCCAGCGACAGACGCTGCACGCTGCGACTCTTCTTCATAGTGATTGGCTGATTGTTCTTTTTGGCCCCTCCCCCGGTGCGGACGGGACCAGAACCCAAACAGCACAGCAGCTGGAGAGCCAGGACCAGAGGGGTCTGGGGTTACAGGTCAGGGGTTAGAGGTTAGGAGTCAGACCAGCCAGGGTCAGACCGGGCCACAACTACGGGTCACGCCCCCATCGGACTCAGCAGCCAATCACCACGCGCCAACGTCTCAGTCCTCCACAAGCTCTGATTGGCTGGAATCCTGGTTCTTCTAAAATCCCCAAACGTGTAATCCAGTGAGGTGGTGAGGTTAGTAATCTGCAGTCCGATTGGTTGCTTGGAAACAGCGATGAACCCTCGCCATCCTCCAGATCTGTTCTGGGACCAGCAATCCTGTATCTGATTGGTTCGTTGGATTCGGGTTCCGTAGGTTCTGTGGGATGCAGAGTGAGACACCTGCGTGTGATTGGTTCATCTGTGCAACGGAACACCAAAATGTGTAGAATCCTAGCTCTGATTGGTTGAACGGTGCATCCCTGACATGACTGCCATTGTAACCCTGGTTTTGATTGGCCGGTGTATCAGACAACAGGTCAGTGTCCTGGACAAAGAGGAACACTGTAGACAGAGAGCAGAGCATGACATTGGTAAAAACATCAATATTAAAAACACAAGTCTGAATCCCAAATTACACCCTATCCCCTATATAGTGCACTCTTTATGACCAGGATGCCAGAGTACTCCTCTTGACCAGGATGCTAGAGCACTCCTCTTGACCAGGATGCTAGAGTACTCCTTTTGACCAGGATGCCAGAGTACTCCTCTTGACCAGGATGCTAGAGTACTCCTCTTGACCAGGATGCTAGAGTACTCCTTTTGACCAGGATGCTAGAGTACTCCTTCTGACCAGGATGCTAGAGTACTCCTTTTGACCAGGATGCTAGAGTACTCCTTTTGACCAGGATGCTAGAGTACTCCTTTTGACCAGGATGCTAGAGTACTCCTTTTGACCAGGATGCTAGAGTACTCCTTTTGACCAGGATGCTAGAGCACTCCTTTTGACCAGGATGCTAGAGTACTCCTTTTGACCAGGATGCTAGAGTACTGCTTTTGACCAGGATGCTAGAGTCGTCCTTTTGACCAGGATGCTAGAGTACTCATTTTGACCAGGATGCTAGAGCACTCCTTCTGACCAGGATGCTAGAGCACTCCTTTTGACCAGGATGCTAGAGTACTCCTTTTGACCAGGATGCCAGAGCACTCCTTTTGACCAGGATGCTAGAGTACTCCTTTTGACCAGGATGCTAGAGTACTGCTTTTGACCAGGATGCTAGAGTCGTCCTTTTGACCAGGATGCTAGAGTACTCATTTTGACCAGGATGCTAGAGTACTCCTTTTGACCAGGATGCTAGAGTACTCCTTTTGACCAGGATGCTAGAGTACTCCTTCTGACCAGGATGCCAGAGCACTCCTTTTGACCAGGATGCTAGAGTACTCCTTTTGACCAGGATGCTAGAGTACTGCTTTTGACCAGGATGCTAGAGTCGTCCTTTTGACCAGGATGCTAGAGTACTCATTTTGACCAGGATGCTAGAGTACTCCTTTTGACCAGGATGCTAGAGTACTCCTTTTGACCAGGATGCTAGAGTACTCCTTCTGACCAGGATGCTAGAGCACTCCTTTTGACCAGGATGCTAGAGTACTCCTTTTGACCAGGATGCTAGAGTACTCCTTCTGACCAGGATGCTAGAGCACTCCTTTTGACCAGGATGCTAGAGTACTCCTTTTGACCAGGATGCTAGAGTACTCCTTTTGACCAGGATGCTAGAGTACTCCTTTTGACCAGGATGCTAGAGTACTCCTTTTGACCAGGATGCTAGAGCACTCCTTTTGACCAGGATGCTTTTGACCAGGATGCTAGAGTACTCCTTTTGACCAGGATGCTAGAGAACGCCTTTTGACCAGGATGCTAGAGCACTCCTTTTGACCAGGATGCTAGAGTACTCCTTTTGACCAGGATGCTAGAGTACTCCTTTTGACCAGGATGCTAGAGTACTCCTTTTGACCAGGATGCTAGAGTACTCCTTTTGACCAGGATGCTAGAGCACTCCTTTAACCAGGATGCTAGAGCACTCCTTTAACCAGGATGCTAGAGTCGTCCTTTTGACCAGGATGCTTTTGACCAGAATGCTAGAGTACTCCTTTTGACAAGGATGCTAGAGTACTCCTTTTGACCAGGATGCTAGAGCACTCCTTTAACCAGGATGCTAGAGTACTCCTTTTGACAAGGATGCTAGAGTCGTCCTTTTGACCAGGATGCTAGAGCACTCCTTTTGACCAGGATGCTAGAGCACTCCTTTTGACCAGGATGCTAGAGTACTCCTTTTGACCAGGATGCTAGAGCACTCCTTTTGACCAGGATGCTAGAGTACTCCTTTTGACCAGGATGCTAGAGCACTCCTTTTGACCAGGATGCTAGAGTACTCCTTTTGACCAGGATGCTAGAGCACTCCTTTTGACCAGGATGCTAGAGTACTCCTTTTGACCAGGATGCTAGAGTTGTCCTTCTGACCAGGATGCTAGAGTACTCCTTTTGACCAGGATGCTAGAGTACTCCTTTTGACCAGGATGCTAGAGTACTCCTTTAACCAGGATGCTAGAGTATTCCTTTTGACAAGGATGCTAGAGTACTCCTTTTGACCAGGATGCTAGAGTACTCCTTTTGACCAGGATGCTAGAGTACTCCTTTCGACCAGGATGCTAGAGTCGTCCTTCTGACCAGGATGCTAGAGTCGTCCTTCTGACCAGGATGCTAGAGTACTCATTTTGACCAGGATGCTAGAGCACTCCTTTTGACCAGGATGCTAGAGTACTCATTTTGACCAGTATGCTAGAGTACTCATTTTGACCAGGATGCTAGAGTACTCCTTTTGACCAGGATGCTAGAGATCTCCTTTTGACCAGGATGCTTTTGACCAGGATGCTAGAGTACTCCTTTTGACCAGGATGCTAGAGTACTCCTTTTGACCATGATGCTAGAGAAGTCATTCTGACCAGGATGCTAGAACTCATTTTGACCAGGATGCTAGAGAACTCCTTTTGACCAGGATGCTAGAGCACTCCTTTTGACCAGGATGCTAGAGTACTCATTTTGACCAGTATGCTAGAGTACTCATTTTGACCAGGATGCTAGAGTACTCCTTTTGACCAGGATGCTAGAGTACTCATTTTGACCAGGATGCTAGAGTACTCCTTTTGACCAGGATGCTAGAGTACTCCTTCTGACCAGGATGCTTTTGACCAGAATGCTAGAGTACTCCTTTCGACCAGGATGCTAGAGTCGTCCTTCTGACCAGGATGCTAGAGTCGTCCTTCTGACCAGGATGCTAGAGTACTCATTTTGACCAGGATGCTAGAGCACTCCTTTTGACCAGGATGCTAGAGTACTCATTTTGACCAGTATGCTAGAGTACTCATTTTGACCAGTATGCTAGAGTACTCATTTTGACCAGGATGCTAGAGTACTCCTTTTGACCAGGATGCTTTTGACCAGGATGCTAGAGTACTCCTTTTGACCAGGATGCTTTTGACCAGGATGCTAGAGTACTCCTTTTGACCAGGATGCTAGAGTACTCCTTTTGACCATGATGCTAGAGAAGTCATTCTGACCAGGATGCTAGAACTCATTTTGACCAGGATGCTAGAGTACTCCTTTTGACCAGTATGCTAGAGAACTCCTTTTGACCAGGATGCTAGAGCACTCCTTTTGACCAGGATGCTAGAGTACTCATTTTGACCAGGATGCTAGAGTACTCCTTTTGACCAGGATGCTAGAGTACTCCTTTAGACCAGGATGCTAGAGTACTCCTTTTGACCAGGATGCTAGAGTACTCCTTCTGACCAGGATGCTAGAACACTCCTTTTGACCAGGATGCTAGAACACTCCTTTTGACCAGGATGCTTTTGACCAGGATGCTAGAGAACTCCTTTTGACCAGGATGCTAGAGCACTCCTTTTGACCAGGATGCTAGAGTACTCCTTCTGACCAGGATGCTAGAGTACTCCTTTTGACCAGGATGCTAGAGTACTCCTTTTGACCAGGATGCTAGAGTACTCCTTCTGACCAGGATGCTAGAGTACTCCTTTTGACCAGGATGCTTTTGACCAGAATGCTAGAGTACTCCTTTTGACCAGGATGCTAGAGCACTCCTTTTGACCAGGATGCTAGAGTACTCCTTCTGACCAGGATGCTAGAACACTCCTTTTGACCAGGATGCTAGAGTACTCATTTTGACCAGGATGCTAGAGTACTCCTTTTGACCAGGATGCTAGAGCACTCCTTTTGACCAGGATGCTAGAGCACTCCTTTTGACCAGGATGCAGGAGTACTCCTTTTGACCAGGATGCTAGAGAACTCCTTTTGACAAGGATACTAGAGTACTCCTTTTGACCAGGATGCTAGAGTACTCCTTTTGACCAGGATGCTTTTGACCAGAATGCTAGAGTACTCCTTTTGACCAGGATGCTAGAGTACTCCTTTTGACCAGGATGCTAGCACACTCCTTTTGACCAGGATGCTAGAGAACGCCTTTTGACCAGGATGCTAGCACACTCCTTTTGACCAGGATGCTAGAGAACTCCTTTTGACCAGGATGCTAGAGTACTCCTTTTGACCAGGATGCTAGAGTACTCCTTCTGACCAGGATGCTAGAGTACTCCTTCTGACCAGGATGCTAGAGTACTCCTTTTGACCAGGATGCTAGAGTACTCCTTTTGACCAGGATGCTAGAGTACTCCTTTTGACCAGGATGCTAGAGAACTCCTTTTGACCAGGATGCTAGAGTACTCCTTTTGACCAGGATGCTTTTGAACAGAATGCTAGAGTACTCCTTTTGACCAGGATGCTTTTGAACAGAATGCTAGAGTACTCCTTTTGACCAGGATGCTAGCACACTCCTTTTGACCAGGATGCTAGAGTACTCCTTCTGACCAGGATGCTAGAGTACTCCTTTTGACCAGGATGCTAGAGCACTCCTTTTGACAAGGATGCTAGAGCACTCCTTTTGACCAGGATGCTAGCACACTCATTTTGACCAGGATGCTAGCACACTCCTTTTGACCAGGATGCTAGAGTACTCCTTTTGACCAGGATGCTAGAGAACGCCTTTTGACCAGGATGCTAGAGTACTCCTTCTGACCAGGATGCTTTTGACCAGAATGCTAGAGTACTCCTTCTGACCAGGATGCTAGAACACTCCTTTTGACCAGGATGCTAGCACATTCCTTTTGACCAGGATGCTAGCACACTCCTTTTGACAAGGATGCTAGAGCACTCCATTTGACCAGGATGCTAGCACACTCCTTTTGACCAGGATGCTAGAGTACTCCTTTTGACCAGGATGCTAGAGTACTCCTTTTGACCAGGATGCTAGAGTACTCCTTTTGACCAGGATGCTAGCACACTCCTTTTGACCAGGATGCTAGCACACTCCTTTTGACAAGGATGCTAGAGCACTCCATTTGACCAGGATGCTAGCACACTCCTTTTGACCAGGATGCTAGAGCACTCCTTTTGACCAGAATGCTAGAGTACTCCTTCTGACCAGGATGCTAGAACACTCCTTTTGACCAGGATGCTAGCACACTCCTTTTGACCAGGATGCTAGAGAACGCCTTTTGACCAGGATCCTAGAGTACTCCTCTTGACCAGGATGCTAGAGTACTCCTTTTGACCAGGATCCTAGAGTACTCCTCTTGACCAGGATGCTAGAGTACTCCTTTTGACCAGGATCCTAGAGTACTCCTCTTGACCAGGATGCTAGAGAACTCCTTATGACCAGGATGCTAGAGAATTCCTTTTGACCAGGATGCTAGAGTACTCCTTTTGACCAGGATGCTAGAGTACTCCTTTTGACCAGGATGCTAGAGAACTCATTTTGACCAGGATGCTAGAGCACTCCTTCTGACCAGGATGCTAGAGTACTCCTTTTGACCAGGATGCTTTTGAACAGAATGCTAGAGTACTCCTTCTGACCAGGATGCTAGAGTACTCCTTTTGACCAGGATGCTAGAGTACTCCTTTTGACCAGGATGCTAGAGAACTCCTTCTGACCAGGATGCTAGAGTACTCATTTTGACCAGGATGCTAGAGTACTCCTTTTGACCATGATGCTAGAGAACTCCTTTTGACCAGAATGCTAGAGTACTCCTTTTGACCAGGATGCTAGAGTACTCCTTTTGACCAGGATGCTAGAGTACTCCTTTTGACCAGGATGCTAGAGTACTCCTTTTGACCAGGATGCTAGAGTCGTCCTTCTGACCAGGATGCTAGAGCACTCCTTTTGACCAGGATGCTAGAGTACTCCTTTTGACCAGGATGCTAGAGTCGTCCTTCTGACCAGGATGCTAGAGCACTCCTTTTGACCAGGATGCTAGAGTACTCCTTTTGACCAGGATGCTAGAGTACTCCTTTTGACCAGGATGCCAGAGCACTCCTTTTGACCAGGATGCTAGAGCACTCCTTCTGACCAGGATGCTAGAGCACTCCTTTTGACCAGGATGCTAGAGAACGCCTTTTGACCAGGATGCTAGAGTACTCCTTTTGACCAGGATGCTAGAGAACTCCTTTTGACCAGGATGCTAGAGCACTCCTTCTGACCAGGATGCTAGAGCACTCCTTTTGACCAGGATGCTAGAGTACTCCTTTTGACCAGGATGCTAGAGTACTCCTTTTGACCAGGATGCTAGAGTACTCCTTTTGACCAGGATGCTAGAGTACTCCTTTTGACCAGGATGCTAGAGTACTCCTTTTGACCAGGATGCTAGAGTACTCCTTTTGACCAGGATGCTAGAGTACTCCTTCTGACCAGGATGCTAGAGCACTCCTTTTGACCAGGATGCTAGAGTACTCCTTTTGACCAGGATGCTAGAGTACTCCTTCTGACCAGGATGCTAGAGTACTCCTTCTGACCAGGATGCTAGAGTACTCCTTCTGACCAGGATGCTAGAGAACTCCTTTTGACCAGGATGCTAGCACACTCGTTTTGACCAGGATGCTAGCACACTCCTTTTGACCAGGATGCTAGAGTACTCCTTTAACCAGGATGCTAGAGTACTCCTTTTGACCAGGATGCTAGAGTACTCCTTTTGACCAGGATGCTAGAGTACTCCTTCTGACCAGGATGCTAGAGTACTCCTTTTGACCAGGATGCTAGAGTACTCATTTTGACCAGGATGCTAGAGTACTCCTTTTGACCAGGATGCTAGAGTACTCCTTTAACCAGGATGCCAGACAACTCCTTTAACCAGGATGCTAGAGAACTCCTTTTGACCAGGATGCTTTTGACCAGGATGCTAGAGTACTCCGTTTGACCAGGATGCTAGAGTACTCCTTTTGACCATGATGCTAGAGAACTCCTTTTGACCAGGATGCTTTTGACCAGGATGCTAGAGTACTCCGTTTGACCAGGATGCTAGAGTACTCCTTTTGACCAGGATGCTAGAGTACTCATTCTGACCAGGATGCTAGAGTACTCCTTTTGACCAGGATGCTAGAGCACTCCTTTTGACCAGGATGCTAGAGTACTCCTTTTGACCAGGATGCTAGAGCACTCCTTTTGACCAGGATGCTAGAGTACTCCTTCTGACCAGGATGCTAGCACACTCCTTTTGACCAGGATGCTAGAGTACTCCTTTTGACCAGGATGCTAGAGTACTCCTTTTGACCAGGATGCTAGAGTACTCCTTTTGACCAGGATGCTAGAGTACTCCTTTTGACCAGGATGCTAGAGTACTCCTTCTGACCAGGATGCTAGAGTACTCCTTTTGACCAGGATGCTAGAGTACTCCTTTTGACCAGGATGCTAGAGTACTCCTTTTGACCAGGATGCTAGAGCACTCCTTCTGACCAGGATGCTAGAGTACTCCTTCTGACCAGGATGCTAGAGTACTCATTTTGACCAGGATGCTAGAGTACTCCTTTTGACCAGGATGCTAGAGTACTCCTTTAGACCAGGATGCTAGAGTACTCCTTTTGACCAGGATGCTAGAGTACTCCTTTTGACCAGGATGCTAGAGTACTCCTTCTGACCAGGATGCTAGAGTACTCATTTTGACCAGGATGCTTTTGACCAGGATGCTAGAGTACTCCTTTTGACCAGGATCCTAGAGTACTCCTTTTGACCAGGATGCTAGAGTACTCCTTTTGACCAGGATCCTAGAGTACTCCTTTTGACCAGGACTCATACTAAACTATTGTAACACTACAGATCACAGGAAGTTGGTGGCACCTTAATTGGGGAGGACTGGCTCGTGGTAATGGCTGGAGCGGAATCAGTAGAACGGTCTCAAATACATCAATCACATGGTTTCCATGGTTCCCGTGCGTTTGATTCCATTCCATTTGCTCCACTCCAGCCATTATTATGAGCCCTCCTCCTCTCAGCAGCCATCACTGGTACGGATGCCCTACCTCCAGTTCTATGCCCAAACGCTGTTCTTTTGGTCCTCTCATGCTTACTGGAGGGCAACTCCCACTCAGCCCAGACACAGCTCTTCTCTGTCCTGGCGCCCCAATAGTGGGACAAGCTTCTCTCCCTAATGTCAGGGTAGCGGAGACCCTGGCCATCTCCCCCAAAAACGGCTGAAACCTCTTCAAGAGTATGTCAAAGAAATATATAAAAAAATAAAGACAACTCAGTCTTCTCATCAGAAAAGAAACACACTCTCTCTCTCTTTCTCATCAGAAAAGAAACACACTCTCTCTCTCTTTCGCATACACACACACGCACGCACACGCACGCACACACTGCCTGAGGCAGCTGACTATACACAGTACAACATCCCCATGTAGCTAGCCTCTACAATACAGCATCACCGTGTAGCTAGCCTCTACAGTACAACATCCCCATGTAGCTAGCCTCCACAATACAACATCCCCATGTAGCTAGCCTCTACAATACAGCATCACCATGTAGCTAGCCTCTACAATACAGCATCACCGTGTAGCTAGCCTCTACAATACAACATCCCCATGTAGCTAGCCTCTACAATACAGCATCACCGTGTAGCTAGCCTCTACAATACAGAATCACCATGTAGCTAGCCTCTACAATACAGCATCACCGTGTAGCTAGCCTCTACAATACAACATCCCCATGTAGCTAGCCTCTACAATACAGCATCTCCATGTAGCTAGCCTCTACAATACAGCATCACCATGTAGCTAGCCTCTACAATACAGCATCACCGTGTAGCTAGCCTCTACAGTACAACATCCCCATGTAGCTAGCCTCTACAATACAGCATCACCGTGTAGCTAGCCTCTACAACACAGCATCACCGTGTAGCTAGCCTCTACAATACAGCATCACCGTGTAGCTAGCCTCTACAATACAGCATCACCATGTAGCTAGCCTCTACAGTACAACAACCCCATGTAGCTAGCCTCTACAATACAGCATCACCGTGTAGCTAGCCTCTACAGTACAACATCCCCATGTAGCTAGTCTCTACAGTACAACATCCCCATGTAGCTATCCTCCACAATACAGCATCACCATGTAGCTAATCTCTACAATACAGCATCACCATGTAGCTAGCCTCTACAATACAGCATCACCGTGTAGCTAGCCTCTACAGTACAACATCCCCATGTAGCTATCCTCCACAATACAGCATCACCATGTAGCTAAACTCTACAATACAGCATCACCATGTAGCTAACATCTACAATACAGCATCACCGTGTAGCTAGCCTCTACAATACAGCATCACCGTGTAGCTAGCCTCTACAGTACAACATCCCCATGTATCTAGCCTCTACAATACAGCATCACCATGTAGCTAATCTCTACAATACAGCATCACCATGTAGCTAACATCTACAATACAGCATCACCGTGTAGCTAGCCTCTACAATACAGCATCACCGTGTAGCTAGCCTCTACAGTACAACATCCCCATGTATCTAGCCTCTACAATACAGCATCACTGTGTAGCTAGCCTCTACAGTACAACATCCCCATGTAGCTAGCCTCTACAATACAGCATCACCATGTATCTAGCCTCTACAATACAGCATCACCGTGTAACTAGCCTCTACAGTACAACATCCCCATGTAGCTATCCTCCACAATACAGCATCACCATGTAGCTAATCTCTACAATACAGCATCACCATGTAGCTAGCCTCTACAGTACAACATCCCCATGTAGCTATCCTCCACAATACAGCATCACCATGTAGCTAATCTCTACAATACAGCATCACCATGTAGCTATCCTCCACAATACAGCATCACCATGTAGCTAGCTAGCCTCCACAATACAGCATCACCATGTAATTAGCCTCTACAATACAGCATCACCGTGTAGCTAGCCTCTACAGTACAACATCC
>NW_027008335.1:2500-25000 GCF_036934945.1 Oncorhynchus masou masou | reverse complement strand
ATGCTCAACGGCTGTGTGAAGCTGTACACGTCAATCCAGAGCATCCCAAACATGCTCAACGGCTGTGTGACGCTCTACACGTCAATCCAGAGCATCCCAAACATGCTCAATGGCTGTGTGAAGCTGTACACGTCAATCCAGAGCATCCCAAACATGCTCAATGGATGTGTGAAGCTGTACACGTCAATCCAGAGCATCCCAAACATGCTCAATGGCTGTGTGAAGCTCTACACATCAATCCAGAGCATCCCAAACATGCTCAATGGCTGTGTGAAGCTGTACACGTCAATCCAGAGCATCCCAAACATGCTCAATGGCTGTGTGAAGCTGTACACGTCAATCCAGAGCATCCCAAACATGCTCAATGGCTGTGTGAAGCTGTACACGTCAATCCAGAGCATCCCAAACATGCTCAATGGGTGACATGTCTCAAGGAGTATGCAGGCCACGGAAGAACTGGGACGTTTTCAGCTTCCAGCAATTGTGTACAGATCGTTGTGACATGGGGGGGTCGTGCATTATCTTGCTGAAAACATGAGGTGATGGCGGCGGATGAATGGCACGACAATGGGCCTCGGGATTTTGTCACGGTATCTTTGTGCATTCAAATTGCCGTCGATAAAATGCAATTGTGTTTGTTGTCTGTAGCTTATGCCTGCCCATACTATAACTCCACCACGGGGCACATCGCCATACACGCTGTCTGCCATCTGCCCGGGTACAGTTTAAACCGGGATTTATCCGTGAAGAGCACACTTCTCCAGCGTGCCAGTGGCCATCGAAGGTGAGCATTTGCCCACTAAAGTCGATTACGACGCCGACCTGCAGTCAGGTCAAGACCCTGGTGAGGAAGGACGAGCACGCAGATGAGCTTACATGAGACGGTTTCTGACAGTTTGTGCAGAAATCCTTCGGTGCACCCACAGTTTCACCGGCTGTCCAGGTGGTGAGTCTCAGACAATCCGGCAAGTGAAGAACCCGGATGTGGTCCTGTGCTGCCGTGGTTACACGCGATCTGCATTCGTGAGGCCGGTTGGATGTACTCCCAAATTCTCTAAAATGATGTTGGATGGGGGCTCATGGTAGATAAATTAACGTTACATTTTCTGCCAACAGCTCTGGTGGACATTCTTGCAGTCGGCATGCCAATTGCACACTCCCTCAAAACTTGTGACATCAGTGGCATTGTGTTGTGTGACAAAACTGCACATTTTAGAGTGGCCTTTTATTGTCCCCAGCACAAGGTGCACCTGTGTAATGATCGTGCTGTTTAATCAGCTTCTTGATATGCCACACCTGTCAGGTGGATGGATTATCTTGGCAAAGGAGAAATTATCAATAACAGAGATGTAAGCAAATTTGTGCACAAAATCTGAGAGAAGTAAGCTTTTTTTGTGAGTTCAGAACATTTTTGGGATTTTTTTATTTCAGCTCATGAAACATGGGACCATCACTTTACATGTTGCAGTATATTTTTATTCAGTATATATACACACAAACATCTCTTCCCCCTCACTCACTTCCTTAATGGACCCCTCCATTCAGATGTGACTGCTCAGAAGAATGAATGAACAGCTCCACTCAGCTCTCTTTGAGGATGAATGAATGAACAGCTCCACTCAGCCCTCTTTGAGGATGAATGAATGAACAGCTCCACTCAGCCCTCTTTGAGGATGAATGAATGAACAGCTCCACTCAGCTCTCTTTGAGGATGAATGAATGAACAGCTCCACTCAGCGCTCTTTGAGGATGAATGAATGAACAGCTCCACTCAGCCCTCTTTGAGGATGAATGAATGAACAGCTCCACTCAGCCCTCTTTGAGGATGAATGAATGAACAGCTCCACTCAGCCCTCTTTGAGGATGAATGAATGAACAGCTCCACTCAGCTCTCTTTGAGGATGAATGAATGAACAGCTCCACTCAGCTCTCTTTGAGGATGAATGAATGAACAGCTCCACTCAGCTCTCTTTGAGGATGAATGAATGAACAGCTCCACTCAGCTCTCTTTGAGGATGAATGAATGAACAGCTCCACTCAGCCCTCTTTGAGGATGAATGAATGAACAACTCCACTCAGCTCTCTTTGAGGATGAATGAATGAACAGCTCCACTCAGCTCTCTTTGAGGATGAATGAATGAACAGCTCCACTCAGCTCTCTTTGAGGATGAATGAATGAACAGCTCCACTCAGCTCTCTTTGAGGATGAATGAATGAACAGCTCCACTCAGCCCTCTTTGAGGATGAATGAATGAACAGCTCCACTCAGCTCTCTTTGAGGATGAATGAATGAACAGCTCCACTCAGCCCTCTTTGAGGATGAATGAATGAACAGCTCCACTCAGCTCTCTTTGAGGATGAATGAATGAACAGCTCCACTCAGCCCTCTTTGAGGATGAATGAATGAACAGCTCCACTCAGCTCTCTTTGAGGATGAATGAATGAACAGCTCCACTCAGCTCTCTTTGAGGATGAATGAATGAACAGCTCCACTCAGCCCTCTTTGAGGATGAATGAATGAACAGCTCCACTCAGCTCTCTTTGAGGATGAATGAATGAACAGCTCCACTCAGCTCTCTTTGAGGATGAATGAATGAACAGCTCCACTCAGCTCTCTTTGAGGATGAATGAATGCAAAGCTTCACTCAGCCCTCTTTGAGGATGAATGAATGAACAGCTCCACTCAGCCCTCTTTGAGGATGAATGAATGAAAAGCTCCACTCAGCGCTCTTTGAGGATGAATGAATGAACAGCTCCACTCAGCTCTCTTTGAGGATGAATGAATGAACAGCTCCACTCAGCTCTCTTTGAGGATGAATGAATGAACAGCTCCACTCAGCCCTCTTTGAGGATGAATGAATGAACAGCTCCACTCAGCCCTCTTTGAGGATGAATGAATGAAAAGCTCCACTCAGCTCTCTTTGAGGATGAATGAATGAACAGCTCCACTCAGCTCTCTTTGAGGATGAATGAATGAACAGCTCCACTCAGCTCTCTTTGAGGATGAATGAATGAAAAGCCCCACTCAGCCCTCTTTGAGGATGAATGAATGAAAAGCTCCACTCAGCCCTCTTTGAGGATGAATGAATGAAAAGCTCCACTCAGCCCTCTTTGAGGATGAATGAATGAACAGCTCCACTCAGCTCTCTTTGAGGATGAATGAATGAACAGCTCCACTCAGCCCTCTTTGAGGATGAATGAATGAAAAGCTCCACTCAGCCCTCTTTGAGGATGAATGAATGAACAGCTCCACTCAGCCCTCTTTGAGGATGAATGAATGAACAGCTCCACTCAGCCCTCTTTGAGGATGAATGAATGAACAGCTCCACTCAGCTCTCTTTGAGGATGAATGAATGAACAGCTCCACTCAGCTCTCTTTGAGGATGAATGAATGAACAGCTCCACTCAGCTCTCTTTGAGGATGAATGAATGAACAGCTCCACTCAGCTCTCTTTGAGGATGAATGAATGAACAGCTCCACTCAGCTCTCTTTGAGGATGAATGAATGAACAGCTCCACTCAGCTCTCTTTGAGGATGAATGAATGAACAGCTCCACTCAGCTCTCTTTGAGGATGAATGAATGAACAGCTCCACTCAGCTCTCTTTGAGGATGAATGAATGAACAGCTTCACTCAGCCCTCTTTGAGGATGAATGAATGAACAGCTCCACTCAGCCCTCTTTGAGGATGAATGAATGAACAGCTCCACTCAGCTCTCTTTGAGGATGAATGAATGAACAGCTCCACTCAGCTCTCTTTGAGGATGAATGAATGAACAGCTCCACTCAGCTCTCTTTGAGGATGAATGAATGAACAGCTCCACTCAGCTCTCTTTGAGGATGAATGAATGAACAGCTCCACTCAGCTCTCTTTGAGGATGAATGAATGAACAGCTCCACTCAGCTCTCTTTGAGGATGAATGAATGAACAGCTCCACTCAGCTCTCTTTGAGGATGAATGAATGAACAGCTCCACTCAGCTCTCTTTGAGGATGAATGAATGAACAGCTTCACTCAGCCCTCTTTGAGGATGAATGAATGAACAGCTCCACTCAGCCCTCTTTGAGGATGAATGAATGAAAAGCTTCACTCAGCCCTCTTTGAGGATGAATGAATGAAAAGCTCCACTCAGCCCTCTTTGAGGATGAATGAATGAACAGCTGCACTCAGCTCTCTTTGAGGATGAATGAATGAACAGCTCCACTCAGCCCTCTTTGAGGATGAATGAACAGCTCCATTCATTCCTCTTTGTTAATGAATGAATGAACAGCTCCATTCAGCCCTCTTTGAGGATGAATGAATGAACAGCTCCACTCAGCCCTCTTTGAGGATGAATGAATGAAAAGCTCCACTCAGCCCTCTTTGAGGATGAATGAATGAAAAGCTCCACTCAGCCCTCTTTGAGGATGAATGAATGAACAGCTCCACTCAGCTCTCTTTGAGGATGAATGAATGAACAGCTCCACTCAGCTCTCTTTGAGGATGAATGAATGAACAGCTCCACTCAGCCCTCTTTGAGGATGAATGAATGAAAAGCTTCACTCAGCCCTCTTTGAGGATGAATGAATGAACAGCTCCACTCAGCTCTCTTTGAGGATGAATGAATGAACAGCTCCACTCAGCCCTCTTTGAGGATGAATGAATGAACAGCTCCACTCAGCTCTCTTTGAGGATGAATGAATGAACAGCTCCACTCAGCTCTCTTTGAGGATGAATGAATGAACAGCTCCACTCAGCCCTCTTTGAGGATGAATGAATGAACAGCTCCACTCAGCTCTCTTTGAGGATGAATGAATGAACAGCTCCACTCAGCTCTCTTTGAGGATGAATGAATGAACAGCTCCACTCAGCTCTCTTTGAGGATGAATGAATGCAAAGCTTCACTCAGCCCTCTTTGAGGATGAATGAATGAACAGCTCCACTCAGCCCTCTTTGAGGATGAATGAATGAAAAGCTCCACTCAGCGCTCTTTGAGGATGAATGAATGAACAGCTCCACTCAGCTCTCTTTGAGGATGAATGAATGAACAGCTCCACTCAGCTCTCTTTGAGGATGAATGAATGAACAGCTCCACTCAGCTCTCTTTGAGGATGAATGAATGAACAGCTCCACTCAGCTCTCTTTGAGGATGAATGAATGAACAGCTCCACTCAGCCCTCTTTGAGGATGAATGAATGAAAAGCTCCACTCAGCCCTCTTTGAGGATGAATGAATGAAAAGCTTCACTCAGCCCTCTTTGAGGATGAATGAATGAACAGCTCCATTCAGCCCTCTTTGAGGATGAATGAATGAACAGCTCCACTCAGCCCTCTTTGAGGATGAATGAATGAACAGCTCCACTCAGCTCTCTTTGAGGATGAATGAATGAACAGCTCCACTCAGCCCTCTTTGAGGATGAATGAATGAAAAGCTCCACTCAGCCCTCTTTGAGGATGAATGAATGAACAGCTCCACTCAGCTCTCTTTGAGGATGAATGAATGAACAGCTCCACTCAGCTCTCTTTGAGGATGAATGAATGAACAGCTCCACTCAGCTCTCTTTGAGGATGAATGAATGAACAGCTCCACTCAGCTCTCTTTGAGGATGAATGAATGAACAGCTCCACTCAGGCCTCTTTGAGGATGAATGAATGAACAGCTCCACTCAGCCCTCTTTGAGGATGAATGAGTGAACAGCTCCACTCAGCCCTCTTTGAGGATGAATGAATGAACAGCTCCACTCAGCCCTCTTTGAGGATGAATGAATGAACAGCTCCACTCAGCCCTCTTTGAGGATGAATGAATGAACAGCTCCACTCAGCCCTCTTTGAGGATGAATGAATGAACAGCTCCACTCAGGCCTCTTTGAGGATGAATGAATGAACAGCTCCACTCAGCCCTCTTTGAGGATGAATGAATGAACAGCTCCACTCAGCCCTCTTTGAGGATGAATGAATGAACAGCTCCACTCAGCCCTCTTTGAGGATGAATGAATGAACAGCTCCACTCAGCCCTCTTTGAGGATGAATGAATTAACTAATGAACAGCTCCACTCAGCCCTCTTTGAGGATGAATGAATGAACAGCTCCACTCAGCCCTCTTTGAGGATGAATGAACGAACAGCTCCACTCAGCCCTCTTTGAGGATGAATGAATGAACAGCTCCACTCAGCCCTCTTTGAGGATGAATGAATGAACTAATGAACAGCTCCACTCAGCCCTCTTTGAGGATGAATGAATGAACAGCTCCACTCAGCCCTCTTTGAGGATGAATGAATGAACAGCTCCACTCAGCCCTCTTTGAGGATGAATGAATGAACAGCTCCACTCAGCTCTCTTTCTGACACGGTGCTTTGTGCTTCCTGTGTGGATGAGGCATGTCAATGTCTGACCATTGATATTGATCTGGGGTGTACTCAACTAGGAACTAAACAGAACCAAACAGAACGAAACGGGGTGGGACCCACCTAAATTTGTCCAAAATAAACTCTGGTGTCTGTTGTAAAATGTTTTCCGTTAGGAGTAAACGTTAAATGTTTGAGTATAAATGAGTATTAATTGCATCCCTGATCTCACAGTATTCCCACAGTAAGGTAACATGTGTAACAGGGTTGGTTTTGTTTCCAATTGACACTGCAGACATATGTATACCATGTTTATGCATTCCTATTGGATGGTTGAATTTACATATCAATGAGGTGTAATGCCTCCAGTCATTCTTGCAGATAGGGGGAGATCGCAAACGTTTTTTCCCAGTCTGATATTGGCATGCCTGTATCTATCCTCTGTGTAACAATGTATGAATATGATAACAAACAGGGTCTAATGTATGATTTTCAGTCAGGTTTTAGAAAAACATACTCCACTGATTCATGTCTACTTTACTTGACTGACTTCATCAGGAAAGAGATTGATGAGGGAAATCTGTGTGGAATGGGACTGCTTGGCCGGCAGAAGGCCTTTGATACAGTTAACCACTGTCTCCTAATCTCCAAACTGGAGGCGCTGGGGTTAAGCTACAGAAGGCCTTTGATACAGTTAACCACGGTCTCCTAATCTCCAAACTGGAGGCACTGGGGTTAAGCAGCATCCCTCTAGTCAGTCCTATTCATCAGGAAGGGAGCAAGTAGTAGAGGGTTAATGGTTCACTGTCTCAGGCAAAACCAATGAGTTGTGGCGTTCCACAGGGGAGCGTGCTTGGACCTCTGCTGTTTTTATTGTATATTAATGATATGAAAGATGCTTGTTCTTGCCGTCTTTTTCTTTATGAGGATGACTCTACACTTCTGGTTTCTCACAACAGTAAAACGATGTTGGAGAGAATACTTAGCACAGAGCTGGCTAACATTAGCAAATGTCTTGGAGATAATGAGCTATCTCTGCACTTAGGGAAAACTGAAGCAATTATTTTTGGATCCAGACCTAAATTGTGTAGGTCGTCTGAAATCGGAGTGGAGTTAAGGGCGTGAGGTGCTGACTACTAAAACCTCTGTTAGCTACTTGGGATGTATCCTTGATGGAAGCTTGGGAGGTGTGCGCATGGCCAATAAGGTGCTAGGGAAGGTTAATGCCAGGACTAAGTTTTTGGCTAGAAAGTCTAAGCTGCTTGATAAGGACTCCATGAAAGTGCTAGCTACTGCTCTCATTCAATGCCATTTTGACTATGCTAGTACTTATATATCCCATTTAGCAGACGCTTTTGTCCAAAGCGACTTACAAGTCGGCTGGGGCCACTACTTTTACATATGGGTGGCCCCAGCGGGAATCGAACCCACGACGCTTGGCGTTGCAAGCGCCATGCTCTACCGACTGAGCCACACAGGACTTCCTGGTTTGGGAGCTTATCCAAACGTATGAAGGGGGAAGCTCCAGATAGCCCAGAATAAGCTGATCAGGGTAGTATTGAAGGTGAGTCCATGTACTCACATAGGCAGGAGCTGCTTTCAGGAACTAAACTGGCTGCCTGTTGAGGCTAGGGTGTCCCAGATTAGACTAGGTTTGGTTTACAGGAGTATTTATGGTCCTGCGCCCAGATATCTAAGTGATTACTTTCCTCGTGTTCGGGATGCACACAACCACAGCACCAGATCAGGTGTTGCTGAGGTGTGCTTATACAGGTTCAGGAGTAATGCTGGGTAAGGTACTATCTAGTATACTGGAGCCTCAGAATGGAATGAGTTGCCTCTGCCTATAAAAACAACATCCTCTCTGGGCAGCTTTAAAAATAAAGTAAAAATATGTTTGATGTCCTCTGTGCCCATATGAATAACCCCTATGATGTAACTGGAATGATGAGATGTTCTTCTTCTCTGTTTTTGAAGAGATAGATGTTCTTCTTCTCTGTTTTTGAAGAGATAGATGTTCTTCTTCTCTGTTTTTGAAGAGAGAGATGTTCTTCTTCTCTGTTTTTGAAGAGAGAGATGTTCTTCTTCTCTGTTTTTGAAGAGATAGATGTTCTTCTTCTCTGTTTTTGAAGAGAGAGATGTTCTTCTTCTCTGTTTTTGAAGAGATAGATGTTCTTCTCTGTTTTTGAAGAGATAGATGTTCTTCTTCTCTGTTTTTGAAGAGATAGATGTTCTTCTTCTCTGTTTTTGAAGAGATAGATGTTCTTCTTCTCTGTTTTTGAAGAGATAGATGTTCTTCTTCTCTGTTTTAGTTGTATTATTTCTATGCCATACTGTGTTGGATCTCTTCCAGCCATCTTGTCTCAAGAGGACCACAATGGAAATAAGTCCCAGACTTTATCATGTGTTATCCTCCATGATTTTATTCATCTGCATGTATGGCTTTTAAGTTTTATGTGCGCTTGTTTTTTTTTTTAAATGGTCGATTTAATAAACTTAACTAAACGAAATCATGTCGGGCTGTATCAACTGCAAAAACCGCACCTGCAAGGCTCTCCAGGGGGTGGTGCTGTCTGCCCAACTACCCGCCCTCCAGGACACCTACAGCACCCGATGTCACAGGAAGGCCAGAAAGATCACCAAAGATCACTCATCTCATATATACTGTGTTCTATACTATTCTACGGTATCTTGGTCACTTTATAATGTTTACATATTCTGCTTTACTCATCTCATATATACTGTATTCTATACTATTCTACTGTATCTTAGTCACTCAATGTTTACATACACTACTGTTCAAAAGTTTGGGATCACTTGGAAATGTCTTTGTTTTTGAAAGAAAAGACCATTTTTTGTCAATTTAAAATAACATAAAATTTATCATAAATACAGTGTAGACATTGTTAATATTGTAAATTACTATTGTAGTCAGAAACTTCTGATTTTGAATGGAATATCTACATAGGCATACAGAGGCCCATTATCAGCAACCATCACTCCTGTGTTCCAATGGCATGTTGTGTTAGCTAATCCAAGTTTATCATTTTAAAAGGCTAATTGATCATTAGAAAACCCTTTTGCAACAGCTGAAAACTGTTGTCCTGATTAAAGAAGCAATAAAACTAGCCTTCTTTAGACTAGTTGAGTATCTGGAGCATCAGCATTTGTGGGTTTGATTACAGGCTCAAAATGGCCAGAAACAAAGAACTTTCTTCTGAAATTCGTCAGTCTATTCTTGTTCTGGGAAATTAAGGCTATTCCATGTGAGAAATTGCCAAGAAACTGAAGATTCCGTACAACGCTGTGTACGACTCCATTCACCGAACAGTGCAAACTGGCTCTAACCAGAATAGAAAGAGGAGTGGGAGGCCCCGGTGCACAACTGGGCAAGAGGACAAGTAATTAGAGTGTCTAGTTTGAGAAAAAGTTACCTCACAAGTCCTCAACTTGCAGCTTCATTAAATAGTACCCGCAAAACACCAGTCTCAACATCAACAGTGAAGAGGCGACTCCGGGATACTGGCCTTCAAGGCAGAGTTGCAAAGAAAAAGCCATATCTCAGACTGGCCAATAAAAATAAAAGATTAAGATAGGCAAAAGAACACAGACACTGGACAGAGGAACTCTGGTGAGACCAGTCTTCTGGTCGTCTGCTCCTACTGGTGATGAGACCAGTCTACTGGTCGTCTGCTCCTACTGGTGATGAAACCAGTCTTCTGGTCGTCTGATCCTACTGGTGATGAGACCAGTCTTCTGGTCGTCTGATCCTACTGGTGATGAGACCAGTCTACTGGTCGTCTGCTCCTACTGGTGATGAGACCAGATGAGACCAGTCTTCTGGTCGTCTGATCCTACTGGTGATGAGACCAGATGAGACCAGTCTACTGGTCGTCTGCTCCTACTGGTGATGAGACCAGTCTACTGGTCGTCTGATCCTACTGGTGATGAGACCAGTCTTCTGGTCGTCTGCTCCTACTGGTGATGAGACCAGTCTTCTGGTCGTCTGTTACTACTGGTGATGAGACCAGTCTTCTGGTCGTCTGATCCTACTGGTGATGAGACCAGTCTACTGGTCGTCTGCTCCTACTGGTGATGAGACCAGTCTACTGGTCGTCTGCTCCTACTGGTGATGAGACCAGATGAGACCAGTCTTCTGGTCGTCTGATCCTACTGGTGATGAGACCAGTCTACTGGTCGTCTGATCCTACTGGTGATGAGACCAGTCTTCTGGTCGTCTGCTCCTACTGGTGATGAGACCAGTCTTCTGGTCGTCTGTTACTACTGGTGATGAGACCAGTCTTCTGGTCGTCTGATCCTACTGGTGATGAGACCAGATGAGACCAGTCTTCTGGTCGTCTGTTATTACTGGTGATGAGACCAGATGAGACCAGTCTTCTGGTCGTCTGCTCCTACTGGTGATGAGACCAGTCTTCTGGTCGTCTGCTCCTACTGGTGATGAGACCAGTCTTCTGGTCGTCTGCTCCTACTGGTGATGAGACCAGTCTTCTGGTCGTCTGTTACTACTGGTGATGAGACCAGTCTTCTGGTAGTCTGTTATTACTGGTGATGAGACCAGTCTACTGGTAGTCTGATCCTACTGGTGATGAGACCAGTCTTCTGGTCGTCTGCTCCTACTGGTGATGAGACCAGATGAGACCAGTCTACTGGTAGTCTGATCCTACTGGTGATGAGACCAGTCTTCTGGTCGTCTGCTCCTACTGGTGATGAGACCAGTCTTCTGGTCGTCTGATCCTACTGGTGATGAGACCAGTCTACTGGTAGTCTGCTCCTACTGGTGATGAGACCAGTCTACTGGTAGTCTGATCCTACTGGTGATGAGACCAGTCTTCTGGTCGTCTGTTATTACTGGTGATGAGACCAGATGAGACCAGTCTACTGGTAGTCTGATCCTACTGGTGATGAGACCAGTCTACTGGTCGTCTGCTCCTACTGGTGATGAGACCAGTCTTCTGGTCGTCTGCTCCTACTGGTGATGAGACCAGTCTTCTGGTCGTCTGATCCTACTGGTGGTGAGACCAGTCTTCTGGTCGTCTGCTCCTACTGGTGATGAGACCAGATGAGACCAGTCTTCTGGTCGTCTGCTCCTACTGGTGATGAGACCAGTCTTCTGGTCGTCTGATCCTACTGGTGATGAGACCAGATGAGACCAGTCTACTGGTCGTCTGCTCCTACTGGTGATGAGACCAGATGAGACCAGTCTACTGGTAGTCTGATCCTACTGGTGATGAGACCAGTCTACTGGTAGTCTGATCCTACTGGTGATGAGACCAGTCTACTGGTAGTCTGATCCTACTGGTGATGAGACCAGTCTTCTGGTCGTCTGATCCTACTGGTGATGAGACCAGATGAGACCAGTCTACTGGTCGTCTGCTCCTACTGGTGATGAGACCAGATGAGACCAGTCTACTGGTCGTCTGCTCCTACTGGTGATGAGACCAGATGAGACCAGTCTACTGGTCGTCTGCTCCTACTGGTGATGAGACCAGTCTACTGGTCGTCTGCTCCTACTGGTGATGAGACCAGATGAGACCAGTCTTCTGGTCGTCTGATCCTACTGGTGATGAGACCAGTCTACTGGTCGTCTGATCCTACTGGTGATGAGACCAGTCTACTGGTCGTCTGATCCTACTGGTGGTGAGACCAGTCTTCTGGTCGTCTGCTCCTACTGGTGATGAGACCAGTCTTCTGGTCGTCTGCTCCTACTGGTGATGAGACCAGTCTTCTGGTCGTCTGATCCTACTGGTGGTGAGACCAGTCTTCTGGTCGTCTGCTCCTACTGGTGATGAGACCAGATGAGACCAGTCTTCTGGTCGTCTGCTCCTACTGGTGATGAGACCAGATGAGACCAGTCTTCTGGTCGTCTGATCCTACTGGTGATGAGACCAGATGAGACCAGTCTTCTGGTCGTCTGCTCCTACTGGTGATGAGACCAGTCTTCTGGTCATGTTTTATTGGTCAGAACGTGTTTTATTGGTCAGTACAACGTGTTTTATTGGTCAGTACAACGTGTTTTATTGGTCAGTACAACGTGTTTTATTGGTCAGTACAACGTGCTTTATTGGTCAGCACAACGTGCTTTATTGGTCAGTACAACGTGTTTTATTGGTCAGTACAATGTGTTTTATTGGTCAGCACAACGTGTTTCATTGGTCAGTAGAACGTGTTTCCATAAATCTCCTGGTCAGCCCCAAACAACACCTGCTTACCAGTAATTGTCGTTGCGTAAATCAAACAGGGAACGGATTATGACATTTGTCTACTGTATCAACGTTTGGTTTCTGATTGGCTGATAGACTGGGAGAGTGATGTCACCACATCGCAGGTATCTGGCAGTATCCAATGGCATTGATGAAACAATACAAAGACCATTTAGGGGTTATATTTTCACCATGTTCATCGAAAGACAAAGAGAGACAGCGAGAAAGAGAGACAGCGAGAAAGAGAGACAGAGACTGAATAAAAGAACAACGTACAAAAGGACGAAGAGAAAAATATTGTTTTTGCAGCCCAACTTTACTAAGCAAGATTACAACTGTAATAAGGAAAGGGGTGGAGTCAACTGACAGACCACACCCATTCTGTCCCAGCTGCAGAGAGGAGCTCCAATCAGAATTGCACTGGTTTTAACCCGTTTCATCTGGTTTAAACCGGTTTGACCCATGCGGAGAGACAGAGAGAGGCCTGAGAGAGAGAGATAGTTTGGTTCAGAGAGGATGGAGGTGAGATTGTTTGGATAGCGGTTCTAAGTTCTAGGTAACAGTTCAAAAGCCGGTTCTAGGTGACTAGAAGGGGAGGGAGTGGAGGGTGGAACTACGCCTATAAAACAAAACAAACAAATTATGAATAACAAAATCAAATAGATCATGTGCTATTAAACCGGAAATGAGGTGTGGGGGGGTTAATATAGAGATGGAACTATGGGTAGAAGAGACGACAGGGGTAAGAAGTGGGGTGGGGGGGGTTAATATAAAGATGGGGTCATGGAGAAAGGGACTATGGGTAGAAACGGGAGCAGGGTGAAGTTTAGCATTTTCCACAGATGGTTAACGTCAGGATTGGGGAGGGGAATCTGACCCTAGAGCTGACTCTTTGGCCCGGTGCAGGGTTTCAATGGGTCAGGCTAATGCTAGCGATACTAGCCCAATTAACGCTAGAGAAGTTAGCATCTTCACAGCATATTTTCAATAAGACAAGCTAACGCTAGTAAAGGGTGTAGCTAGGTCTGAAAAGGTCAAAAGTCTAAAAGGAAGGGTTCAATTCATGACAGAGTCATTTCTCCTCCTCCGCCTCTCCCTCCTTCTCTGGTTCTTCCTCATCTTCTTTGTCCTCTTCCTCGTCTTCTTCTTTGTCCTCTTCGTTGTCGGTATTGGCGTTGGGAACCCAGAGTCCTGAGTCAATACACCTCTTCATGTGGCCCTTTGCCTCCTGCGGGACCCCACAACACACAGGTTAGAGTTAGAGAGAGAGTTAGTTAGAGAGAGAGTTAGAGAGAGTCAGTTAAAGAGAGAGTTAGTTAAAGAGAGAGTTAGTTAAAGAGAGAGTTAGTTAAAGAGAGAGTTAGTTAAAGAGAGAGTTAGAGAGAGAGAGTTAGAGAGAGAGAGTTAGTTAAAGAGAGAGTTAGTTAAAGAGAGAGTTAGTTAAAGAGAGAGTTAGAGAGAGTTAGAGAGAGAGTTAGAGAGAGAGTTAGTTAGAGAGAGAGTTAGAGAGAGTTAGAGAGAGAGTTAGTTAGAGAGAGAGTTAGAGAGAGTTAGTTAAAGAGAGAGAGAGTTAGAGAGAGAGTTAGAGAGAGTTAGTTAAAGAGAGAGTTAGAGAGAGAGTTAGAGAGAGTTAGAGAGAGTTAGAGAGTTAGTTAAAGAGAGAGAGAGTTAGAGAGAGAGTTAGAGAGAGAGAGTTAGAGAGAGTTAGTTAAAGAGAGTTAGTTAGAGAGAGTTAGAGAGAGAGTTAGAGAGAGTTAGTTACAGAGAGAGTTAGTTAGAGAGAGTTAGTTAAAGAGAGTTAGTTAAAGAGAGTTAGTTAAAGAGAGAGTTAGTTAAAGAGAGTTAGAGAGAGTTAGTTAAAGAGAGTTAGTTAAAGAGAGAGTTAGTTAAAGAGAGAGTTAGAGTTAGAGAGAGAGTTAGTTAAAGAGAGTTAGTTAGAGAGAGAGTTAGTTAGAGAGTTAGTTAAAGAGAGTTAGTTAAAGAGAGAGTTAGAGAGAGAGAGTTAGTTAAAGAGAGTTAGAGAGTTAGAGAGAGAGTTAGTTAAAGAGAGTTAGTTAAAGAGAGTTAGAGAGAGAGAGTTAGTAAGAGAGAGTTAGAGAGAGAGTTAGTTAAAGAGTTAGTTAGAGAGTTAGTTAAAGAGAGTTAGTTAAAGAGAGTTAGTTAAAGAGAGTTAGTTAAAGAGAGTTAGAGAGAGAGAGTTAGTTAAAGAGTTAGTTAAAGAGAGAGTTAGTTAAAGAGAGAGAGTTAGAGAGTTAGTTAAAGAGTTAGTTAGAGAGAGAGTTAGTTAAAGAGTTAGTTAGAGAGTTAGTTAAAGAGAGTTAGTTAAAGAGAGAGTTAGTTAAAGAGAGTTAGTTAAAGAGAGTTAGAGAGAGTTAGTTAAAGAGAGTTAGTTAAAGAGTTAGTTAAAGAGAGAGTTAGAGAGAGTTAGAGAGAGAGTTAGAGAGAGTTAGTTAAAGAGAGAGTTAGTTAGAGAGTTAGTTAAAGAGAGTTAGTTAAAGAGAGTTAGTTAAAGAGAGTTAGTTAAAGAGAGAGTTAGTTAAAGAGAGTTAGAGAGAGAGAGAGTTAGTTAAAGAGAGTTAGTTAAAGAGAGAGTTAGTTAAAGAGAGAGTTAGAGAGAGTTAGAGAGTTAGTTAAAGAGTTAGTTAGAGAGAGTTAGTTAGAGAGAGAGTTAGTTAGAGAGTTAGTTAAAGAGTTAGTTAAAGAGTTAGAGAGAGAGTTAGTTAAAGAGAGTTAGAGAGAGAGAGTTAGAGAGAGTTAGTTAAAGAGAGAGTTAGTTAAAGAGAGAGTTAGAGAGTTAGTTAGAGAGAGTTAGTTAAAGAGAGTTAGAGAGTTAGTTAAAGAGAGTTAGTTAGAGAGAGAGTTAGTTAAAGAGAGAGTTAGTTAAAGAGAGTTAGTTAAAGAGAGTTAGTTAAAGAGAGAGTTAGTTAAAGAGAGTTAGTTAAAGAGAGAGTTAGAGAGTTAGTTAAAGAGAGAATTAGAGTTAGTTAAAGAGAGAGTTAGTTAAAGAGAGTTAGTTAAAAGAGAGTTAGAGAGAGTTAGAGAGAGAGACACTCACCATGGGGTCCATCTTGCTGATAGCTTCCTGCAGCATTGAGATGTCTTTATCATCAAAACACTTCTTCATTTCCTGTGAAACAGGATGTGACATCACAAGATACAGGTCAAAAAAAGGAGGCTGGGGTTGGCGACCACTTCCTCTGAATATGTGGCCATAGGTTACTGACTGTTAAGATGAAGACGTTGAGATCTGTCTGCCTCTCTGCGTGTCTGTCTGCCTCTCTGCGTGTCTGTCTGCGTGTCTGTGTGCGAGTCTCTCTGTGTGTGTCTCTGCGTGTCTGTCTCTCTGGGTATGACTGACTGACTGTCTGTGTGTGCCTCTCTGTATGTGTGTCTCTGTGTGTGTGTGTGCGCGTCTCACTGTGTGTGTCTCTCTGTATGTGTGTCTCTCTGGGTATGACTGACTGACTGTCTGTGTCTGCCTCTCTGCGTGTCTGTCTGCCTCTCTGCGTGTCTGTCTGCGTGTCTGTGTGTGTGTCTCTGCGTGTCTGTCTCTCTGGGTATGACTGACTGACTGTCTGTGTGTGCCTCTCTGTATGTGTGTCTCTCTGTATGTGTGTCTCTGTGTGTGTGTGTGCGCGTCTCTCTCTGTGTGTGTCTCTGTGTGTTACCTCTGGCAGAGTGTCGTAGACTTCCACAGGGTCCAGTCCACCTGGCCCCAGTCTGTTCTGTCTCTCCTCCTCCTCATACTCCTCCATGGCCTTTAACAGTTAGTTTATTATTTTCATTTTGAACCTCACCAATGCCTCATATGTACAGTTGAAGTCGGAAGTTTACATACACCTTAATCAAATACATAAATCACAATTCCTGACATTTAATCCTAATAAAAATGTCCCGTCTTAGGTCAGTTAGGATCACCATATTTTAAGAATGTTAAATGTCAGAATAATAGTAGAGAGAATGATTTATTTATTTCATCACATTCCCAGTGGGTCAGAAGTGTACATAAACAATTTAAAGGCAAATACTAATTTTTTTATTTTATTTTTATTTTACCTTTATTTAACTAGGCAAGTCAGTAAAGAACACATTCTTATTTTCAATGACGGCCAAGGAACAGTGGGTTAACTGCCTGTTCAGGGGCAGAACGACAGATTTGTACCTTGTCAGCTCGGGGGTTTGAACTTGCAACCTTCCGGTTACTAGTCCAACGCTCTAACCACTAGGCTACCCTGCCGCCCCAAATACTAATTGAGTGTAACTTGGGTCAAATGTTTCAGGTAGCCTTCCACAAGCTTTCTACAATAAGTTGGGTGAATTTTGGCCCATTCCTCCTGACAGAGCTGGTGTAACTGAGTTTGTAGGCCTCCACGCTTTTTTCAGTTCTGCCCACATATTTTCTATAGGATTGAGGTCAGGGCTTTGATGGCCACTCCACGACCTTGACTTTGTTGTCCTTAAGCCATTTTGCCACAACTTTGGAAGTACGCTTGGGGTCATTGTCCATTTGGAAGACCCATTTGCGACCAAGCTTTAACTTCCTGACTGATGTCTTGAGGTGTTGCTTCAATATATCCACATAATTTTCCAGCCTCGTGATGCCATCTATTTTGTGAAAGTGCACCAGTCCCTTCTGCAGCAAAGCACCCACACATGATGCTGCCACCCCTGTGCTTCACGGTTGGGATGGTGTTCTTCGGGCTTGCAAGCCTCCCCTTTTTCCTCCAAAAATAACGATGGTCATTATGGCCAACAATTTTTGTTTCATCAGACCAGAGGACATTTCTTCAAAAAGTACGATCTTTGTCCCCATGTGTAGTTGAAAACCGTAGTCTGCCTTTTTTAATGCCGGTTTTGGAGCAGTGTCTTCTTCCTTACTGAGCGGCCTTTCAGGTAATATAGGACTCGGTTGATATATATGTCGATATAGGACAAGTTTTACTGTGGATGTGAATACTTTTGTACCTGTTTCCTCCAGCATCTTCAAGGTCCGTTGTTGTTGTTCTGGGATTGATTTGCACTTTTCGCATCAAAGCACGTTCATCTCTAGGAGACAGAACGCGTCTCCTTCCTGAGCGGTATGACGGCTGCGTGGTCCCATGGTGTTTATACTTGCGTACTATTGTTTGTACAGATGAACGTGGTACCTTCAGGCGTTTGGAAATTGCTCCCAAGGATGAACCAGACTTGTGGAGGTCCACAATTTTTTTTCTTAGGCTGATTTCCCCACGATGTCAAGCAAAGAGGCACTGAGTTTGAAGGTAGGCCTTGAATTACATCCACAGGTACACCTCCGATTGACTCAAATGATGTCAGAAGCTTCTAAAGCCATGACGTCATTTTCTGGAATGTTCCAAGCGGTTTAAAAGGCACAATCAACTTAGTGTATGTAAACTTCTGACCAACTGGAATTGTGAATCAGTGAATTATTAGTGAAATAATCCATCCGTAAACAATTGTTGGAAAAATTACTTGTCTCATGCACAAAGTAGACGCCCAAACCGACTTGCCAAAACTACAGTTTGTTAACAAGAAATGTGTGGGGTGGTTGAAAAACTAGTTTTAATGACTCCAACCTAAGTGTATGTAAACTTCCTACTTCAACTGTATGGGGCGGTAGGTAGCCTAGTGATTAGAGTGTAGAGGCGGCAGGGTATCCTAGTGGTTAGAGTGTAGAGGCGGCAGGTAGCCTAGTGGTTAGAGTGTAGGGACGGCAGGTAGCCTAGTGGTTAGAGTGTAGAGGCGGCAGGGTAGCCTAGTGGTTAGAGTGTAGAGGAGGCAGGTAGCCTAGTGGTTAGAGTGTAGGGGGCGGCAGGGTAGCCTAGTGGTTAGAGTGTAGAGGCGGCAGGGTAGCCTAGTGGTTAGAGTGTAGAGGCGGCAGGGTAGCCTAGTGGTTAGAGTGTAGGGGCGGCAGGGTAGCCTAGTGGTTAGGGTGTAGAGGCGGCAGGGTCGCCGAGTGGTTAGAGTGTAGGGGCAGCAGGGTAGCCTAGTGGTTAGAGTGTAGGGGCGGCAGGGTAGCCTAGTGGTTAGAGTATAGGGGCGGCAGGGTAGCCTAGTGGTCAGAGTGTAGAGGATTCAGGTAGCCTAGTGGTTAGAGTGTAGGGGCGGCAGGGTAGCCTAGTGGTTAGAGTGTAGGGGTGGCAGGGTAGCCTAGTGGTTAGAGTGTAAGGGCGGCAGGGTAGCCTAGTGGTTAGAGTATAGGGGCGGCAGGGTAGCCTAGTGGTCAGAGTGTAGAGGATTCAGGTAGCCTAGTGGTCAGAGTGTAGAGGATTCAGGTAGCCTAGTGGTTAGAGTGTAGAGGCGGCAGGTAGCCTAGTGGTTAGAGTGTAGGGGTGGCAGGTAGCCTAGTGGTTAGAGTGTAGAGGCGGCAGGTAGCCTAGTGGTTAGAGAGTAGAGGCGGCAGGGTAGCCTTGTGGTTAGAGTGTAGAGGTGGTAGGTAGCCTAGTGGTTAGAGTGTAGAGGTGGTAGGTAGCCTAGTGGTTAGAGTGTAGAGGTGGTAGGTAGCCTAGTGGTTAGAGTGTAGAGGGGGCAGGGTAGCCTAGTGGTTAGAGTGTAGGGGCGGCAGGGTAGCCTAGTGGTTAGAGCGTTGGACTAGTAACCGGAAGGTTGCAAGTTCAAACCCCCTGAACGAGGAACTGTATGTATTTTAGTAGTCGGGTTCATCAGGCCCAGAAAAGTGTGAACGTCAGAATGTTTTTGGATTCATTATCTAGCTTTGAACTTCTCCCACTTCCATAAAAACACCTTTAAAACACCTGAAGCAAGAGAGAAAGAAATGGAGGGAAAATGACCTTTTGTATCCTGATCTTAGCCCTGCCTCGAACTCTCTCTCTAAAGGACTCCAGCTCATCAGTAAAGGCCTCCTGGTAGGGCTGGTCTGCAGTCTGACAGACGGAGAGAGAGAGACAGAGGAGTAGGTGAGGGAGAGAGGAGAGGGAGAGGCAGATGGGAGAGAGGGGCAGAGGTGAGGGAGAGAGGAGAGGGAGAGGCAGATGAGAGAGAGGGGCAGAGGGGAGTAGGTGAGGGAGAGAGGAGAGGGAGAGGCAGATGAGAGAGAGGGGGCAGAGAGGAGTAGGTGAGGGGAGAGAGGAGAGGGAGAGGCAGATGGGAGAGAGGGGCAGAGGGAGTAGGTGAGGGAGAGGGAGGGAGAGGCAGATGAGAGAGAGGGGCAGAGGGAGTAGGTGAGGGAGAGAGGAGAGGGAGAGGCAGATGAGAGAGAGGGGCAGAGGGGAGTAGGTGAGGGAGAGAGGAGAGGGAGAGGCAGATGAGAGAGGGGCAGAGGGAGTAGGTGAGGGAGAGAGGAGAGGGAGAGGCAGATGGGAGAGAGGGGCAGAGGGAGTAGGTGAGGGAGAGAGGAGAGGGAGAGGGAGAGGCAGAGGCAGATGAGAGAGAGGGGCAGAGGGGAGTAGGTGAGGGAGAGAGGAGAGGGAGAGGCAGATGAGAGAGAGGGGCAGAGGGGAGTAGGTGAGGGAGAGTGGAGAGGGAGAGGCAGATGGGAGAGAGGGGCAGAGGGGGAGTAGGTGAGGGAGAGAGGAGAGGGAGAGGCAGATGAGAGAGAGGGGCAGAGGGGAGTAGGTGAGGGAGAGAGGAGAGGAGAGGCAGATGAGAGAGGGGCAGAGGGGAGTAGGTGAGGGAGAGAGGAGAGGGAGAGGCAGATGAGAGAGAGGGGCAGAGGGGAGTAGGTGAGGGAGAGAGGAGAGGGAGAGGCAGATGGGAGAGAGACAGAGGTGTGACATACAGATATATACAGTGTACACAGTAGATACACGCGTGAGGTTAAAACATCAACTCATAAGGCCGGGATTCAATCAAAGGAGTCGTTATCGACTACAAAACAAGGCTTTTCATTTAAAAAAAAGGTCATTTCCACTTGAGCCGATATGTGCAGCGTTTCTGTCTGTAATGCAATAACACTATTACGTAACAACAACGTGTCTCTGACTGAACATCGGCCTTTTAAACGAACAAAAGGCGACACACACCTTGATCTTTTGGAAGAACTCTCTGAAGCATCCGCGAGGGTCGATCTTCAGGCTCTTAGCCAACTCTAAGATGAACTGCATCACTATGGTCTGATGGGCTACCTGATCCATCAAACCATGTTTCTACACACACACACACACACACACACACACACACAGGTTAAAACACACACACAATATCTGTGAACCTCCCCCACCTCCTCCAGGTCGATACACATGATAACCTGGAAGTTAGCCCCCCCACCTCCTCCACCTCCAGGTCGATCCCCTTGATAACCTGGAAGTTAGCCCCCTCACCTCCTCCTCCTCCAGGTCGATACACATGATAACCAGGAAGTTAGGCCCCCCCTCACATCCTCCACCTCCAGGTCGATACACATGATAACCAGGAAGTTAGGCCCCCCCTCACCTCCTCCACCTCCAGGTCGATACACATGATAACCAGGAAGTTACCCCCCTCACCTCCTCCAGGTCGATACATGATAACCAGGAAGTTAGGCCCCCCCTCACCTCCTCCACCTCCAGGTCGATACATGATAACCTGGAAGTTAGCCCCCCTCACCTCCTCCACCTCCAGGTCGATACACATGATAACCAGGAAGTTAGGCCCCCCCCCTCACATCCTCCACCTCCAGGTCGATACACATGATAACCAGGAAGTTATCCCCCTCACCTCCTCCACCTCCAGGTCGATACACATGATAACCAGGAAGTTAGGCCCCCCCTCACATCCTCCACCTCCAGGTCGATACACATGATAACCAGGAAGTTAGGCCCCCCCCTCACCTCCTCCACCTCCAGGTCGATACACATGATAACCAGGAAGTTACCCCCCCTCACCTCCTCCAGGTCGATACACATGATAACCAGGAAGTTAGCCCCCCCCTCACCTCCTCCACCTCCAGGTCGATACACATGATAACCAGGAAGTTAGCCCCCCCCCTCACCTCCTCCACCTCCAGGTCGATACACATGATAACCAGGAAGTTAGCCGTCTCTTCACACACCAGGTAAGGGTGGTCAGACAGGTACTTCTGACTGTCCTCCCAACGCCGAAGCATCCCTACACACAGGTTAGGAAGAGAGAGAGAGAAGAGTGGGAGAAGAGAGTAAAAGGTTTAGTTGTGTGTTGTTATAACAGAGAGAGAAGAGTTGTTATAACAGACATAGAGAGAAGAGTTGTTATAACAGACATAGAGAGAAGAGTTGTTATAACAGACAGAGAGAGAGAAGAGCTGTTATGACAGACAGAGAGAGAGAAGAGTTGTTATGACAGACAGAGAGAGAAAGAGTTGTTATGACAGACAGAGAGAAGAGTTGTTATAACAGACAGAGAGAGAGAAGAGTTGTTATAACAGACAGAGAGAAGTGTTGTTATAACAGACAGAGAGAGAAGAGTTGTTATAACAGACAGAGAGAGAAGAGCTGTTATGACAGACAGAGAGAGAAGAAGAGTTGTTATGACAGACAGAGAGACAGAGACAGACAGAGAGAGACAGACAGAGACAGACAGAGACAGACAGAGAGAGAAGAGACAGACAGAGAGAGACAGACAGAGACAGACAGAGACAGACAGAGACAGACAGAGAGAGACAGACAGAGACAGACAGAGAGGGAGAGAGAGAGAGAGACAGAGACAGACAGAGACAGACAGAGAGAGAGAGAAGAGACAGACAGAGAGAGACAGACAGAGACAGACAGAGACAGACAGAGACAGACAGAGACAGACAGAGAGAGACAGACAGAGACAGACAGAGAGAGACAGACAGAGACAGACAGAGACAGACAGAGACAGACAGAGAGAGACAGACAGAGACAGACAGAGACAGACAGAGAGAGAAGAGACAGACAGAGAGAGACAGACAGAGACAGACAGAGACAGACAGAGAGCAGACAGAGAGAGACAGACAGAGACAGACAGAGACAGACAGAGAGAGAAGAGACAGACAGAGAGAGACAGACAGAGACAGACAGAG
>NW_027008334.1:59504-110013 GCF_036934945.1 Oncorhynchus masou masou | reverse complement strand
AGAGGATGAGAGAGAGAGAGAGAGAGAGAGAGAGGATGAGAGAGAGGGAGAGAGAGAGAGGATGAGAGATAGAGAGAGAGAAAGAGGGAGAGAGGATGAGAGAGAGAGAGAGAGAGAGAGAGAGAGAGAGAGAGAGAGAGAGAGAGGATGAGAGAGAGAGAGAGAGGATGAGAGAGAGAGAGAGAGAGAGAGAGGATGAGAGAGAGAGAGAGAGAGAGAGAGAGGATGAGAGATAGAGGGAGAGAGAGAGAGAGAGAGAGAGAGAGAGAGAGGATGAGAGAGAGAGAGAGAGAGAGAGAGAGAGAGAGAGAGAGAGGGAGAGGATGAGAGAGAGAGAGAGAGAGAGAGAGAGAGAGAGATGAGAGAGAGAGAGAGAGAGAGGATGAGAGATAGAGAGAGAGAAAGAGGGAGAGAGGATGAGAGAGAGAGAGCGAGAGAGAGAGAGAGAGAGGATGAGAGAAAGAGAGAGAGAGAGAGAGGATGAGAGAGAGAGAGAGAGAGAGAGACTACCTCACAGTTGTTATGGTTCTGTGCTTCAATGAATGTGGGTAAGCTGCTTCTTTCAGGGTGACACAACTCATAACAAACAGCGGGACTGAATAGCTGTCGTCTTTGCTGTTGGTTATGTGAATGCTCCATGGTGTGTTTGAATACTCACTTTAACCGTTTTCTTTTAGAGAGATTGTATTCTGTGTCGTTTGTCCTCTTTCTCTCTCTCCTTATTAAAATGAACTTAAATTCCCTTTGTTATCTCAAGTGCTAATTAAAGATTTCAGTGTCTTCTGATGTCTAAAGCTTTACGTAATTACAACCCAAGAGGTTTTCAAACTTCTTAGATTGCTTTATTCAGCATTAGAGGAGCAATTTGTTTAATTTCTCAAGAGTTGAACCTTGCTGACTGTGATGGAAGGGAGACACCTGGTTGGACGCAAACTCATTTGCTTTCGGCCTTTCTGTCACAGAGTGGAAATGTGACAGTTTCTTTTGGATCTGGGTTGAAGTAGCCTAGAGATCAGTGGTGTAAAAAGTACTCAATTGTCATACTTGAGTAAAAGTAAAGATACCTTAATAGAAAATGACTCAAGTAAAAGTGAAAGTCACCCAGTAAAATAATACTTGAGTAAAAGTCTAAAAGTATTTGTTTTTAAATATACTTACGTAAGTATCAAAAGTAAATGGAATCGCTCAATTGTATTTAAGTATCAAAACTAAAAGAAACATTATAAATCATTTCAAATTCCTATTAATCAAACCAGAAGGCACAATTTGTTGTTGTTGACAGATAGCCAGGGGCCAGACTCCAAAACTCAGACATAGTTGACAAACAAAGCATTTGTGTTTAGTGAGTCCTCCAGATCAGAGGCAGTAGGGATGACCAGGGATGTTCTCTGTTTAGTGAGTCCTCCAGATCAGAGGCAGTAGGCATGACCAGGGATGTTCTCTGTTTAGTGAGTCCGCCAGATCAGAGGCAGTAGGGATGACCTGGGATGTTCTCTGTTTAGTGAGTCCGCCAGATCAGAGGCAGTAGGGATGACCAGGGATGTTCTCTGTTTAGTGAGTCCGCCAGATCAGAGGCAGTAGGGATGACCAGGGATGTTCTCTGTTTAGTGAGTCCGCCAGATCAAAGGCAGTAGGGATGACCAGGGATGTTCTGTGTTTAGTGAGTTCACCAGATCAGAGGCAGCAGGGATGACCAGGGATGTTCTGTGTTTAGTGAGTCCTCCAGACCAGAGGCAGCAGGGATGACCAGGGATGTAGAGGAGGCGGGTAGCCTAGTGGTTACACTCTAACCACTAGGCTACCTTCCTCCCCTCCACTCTAACCACTAGGCTACCTGCCTCCCCTCCACTCTAACCACTAGGCTACCTGCCACCTCTACACTCTAACCACTAGGCTACCTGCCACCTCTACACTCTAACCACTAGGCTACCTGCCTCCTCTACACTCTAACCACTAGGCTACCTGCCTCCCCTCCACACTAACCACTAGGCTACCTGCCCCCTCTACACTCTAACCACGAGGCTACCTGCCACCTCTACACTCTAACCACTAGGCTACCTGCCTCCTCTACACTCTAACCACTAGGCTACCTGCTTCCTCTACACTCTAACCACTAGGCTACCTGCCTCCTCTACACTCTAACCACTAGGCTACCTGCCTCCCCTCCACTCTAACCACTAGGCTACCTGCCTCCCCTCCACTCTAACCACTAGGCTACCTGCCACCTCTACACTCTAACCACTAGGCTACCTGCCACCTCTACACTCTAACCAATAGGCTACCTGCCTCCTCTACACTCTAACCACTAGGCTACCTGCCTCCCCTCCACTCTAACCACTAGGCTACCTGCCACCTCTACTCTCTAACCACTAGGCTACCTGCCACCTCTACACTCTAACCACTAGGCTACATGCCACCTCTACACTCTAACCACTAGGCTACCTGCCTCCTCTACACTCTAACCACTAGGCTACCTTCCTCCCCTCCACTCTAACCACTAGGCTACCTGCCTCCCCTCCACTCTAACCACTAGGCTACCTGCCACCTCGACACTCTAACCACTAGGCTACCTGCCACCTCTACACTCTAACCACTAGGCTACCTGCCTCCTCTACACTCTAACCACTAGGCTACCTGCCTCCCCTCCACACTAACCACTAGGCTACCTGCCCCCTCTACACTCTAACCACGAGGCTACCTGCCACCTCTACACTCTAACCACTAGGCTACCTGCCTCCTCTACACTCTAACCACTAGGCTACCTGCTTCCTCTACACTCTAACCACTAGGCTACCTGCCTCCTCTATACTCTAAACACTAGGCTACCTGCCTCCCCTCCACTCTAACCACTAGGCTACCTGCCTCCCCTCCACTCTAACTACTAGGCTACCTGCCACCTCTACAATCTAACCACTAGGCTACCTGCCACCTCTACACTCTAACCAATAGGCTACCTGCCTCCTCTACACTCTAACCACTAGGCTACCTGCCTCCTCTACACTCTAACCACTAGGCTACCTGCCACCTCTACACTCTAACCACTAGGCTACCTGCCACCTCTACACTCTAACCACTAGGCTACCTGCCTCCTCTACACTCTATCCACTAGGCTACCTGCCACCTCTACACTCTAACCACTAGGCTACCTGCCTCCTCTACACTCTGACCACTAGGCTACCTGCCTCTTCTACACTCTAACCACTAGGCTACCTGCCACCTCTACACTCTAACCACTAGGCTACCTCCCACCTCTACACTCTAACCACTAGGCTACCTGCCACCTCTACACTCTAACCACTAGGCTACCAGCCACCTCTACACTCTAACCACTAGGCTACCTGCCCCCCCCACTCTAACCACTAGGCTACCTGCCTCCCCTACACTCTAACCACTAGGCTACCTGCCACCTCTACACTCTAACCACTAGGCTACCTGCCACCTCTACACTCTAACCACTAGGCTACCTGCCTCCCCTCCACTCTAACCACTAGGCTACCTGCCACCTCTACACTCTAACCACTAGGCTACCTGCCACCTCTACACTCTAACCACTAGGCTACCTGCCTCCTCTACACTCTGACCACTAGGTTACCTGCCTCTTCTACACTCTAACCACTAGGCTACCTGCCACCTCTACACTCTAACCACTAGGCTACCTCCCACCTCTACACTCTAACCACTAGGCTACCTGCCACCTCTACACTCTAACCACTAGGCTACCAGCCACCTCTACACTCTAACCACTAGGCTACCTGCCTCCCCCCCACTCTAACCACTAGGCTACCTGCCTCCCCTACACTCTAACCACTAGGCTACCTGCCACCTCTACACTCTAACCACTAGGCTACCTGCCACCTCTACACTCTAACCACTAGGCTACCTGCCTCCCCTCCACTCTAACCACTAGGCTACCTGCCACCTCTACACTCTAACCACTAGGCTACCTGCCACCTCTACACACTAACCACTAGGCTACCTGCCACCTCTACAATCTAACCACTAGGCTACCTGCCACCTCGACACTCTAACCACTAGGCTACCTGCCACCTCTACACTCTAACCACTAGGCTACCTGCCACCTGCCACCTCTACACTCTAACCACTAAGCTACCTGCCACCTCTACACTCTAACCACTAGTCTACCTGCCACCTCGACACTCTAACCACTAGGCTATCTGCCACCTCTACACTCTAACCACTAGGCGACATGCCACCTCTACACTCTAAACACTAGGCTACCTGCCTCCTCCTAAAATAAGAAATTAAAATATTAACTCTTGATGTGCTCAAAATGGTCTCTGTTCCCAGTGCTCTGACTAACCCCTCCTTCCTGTCCTCTGACTAGCCCCTCCTCCCTGTGCTCTGACTAAATCAAATCAAATCAAATTTATTTATATAGCCCTTCGTACATCAGCTGATATCTCAAAGTGCTGTACAGAAACCCAGCCTAAAACCCCAAACAGCAAGCAATGCAGGTGTAGAAGCACGGTGGCTAGGAAAAACTCCCTAGAAAAGCCAAAACCTAGGAAGAAACCTAGAGAGGAACCAGGCTATGTGGGGTGGCCAGTCCTCTTCTGGCTGTGCCGGGTAGAGATTATAACAGAACATGGCCAAGATGTTCAAATGTTCATAAATGACCAGCATGGTCGAATAATAATAAGGCAGAACAGTTGAAACTGGAGCAGCAGCACGGCCAGGTGGACTGGGGACAGCAAGGAGTCATCATGTCAAGTAGTCCTGGGGCATGGTCCTAGGGCCGCGGTTCAGTTGAAACTGGAGCAGCAGCACGGCCAGGTGGACTGGGGACAGCAAGGAGTCATCATGTCAGGTAGTCCTGGGGCATGGTCCTAGGGCTCAGGTCCTCCGAGAGAGAGAAGGAGATAATTAGAGAACGCACACTTAGATTCACACAGGACACCGAATTGGACAGGAGAAGTACTCCAGATATAACAAACTGACCCCAGCCCCCCGACACATAAACTACTGCAGCATAAATACTGAAGGCTGAGACAGGAGGGGTCAGGAGACACTGTGGCCCCACCCGAGGACACCCCCGGACAGGGCCAAACAGGAAGGATATAACCCCACCCACTATGCCAAAGCACAGCCCCCACACCACTGGAGGGATATCTTCAACCACCAACTTACCATCCTGAGACAAAGCTGAGTATAGCCCGCAAAGATCTCCGCCACGGCACAACCCAGGGGGGGGGGGGGGGCGCCAACCCAGACAGGATGACCACATCAGTGAATCAACCCACTCAGGTGACGCACCCCTCAGGGACGGCATGAGAGAGCCCCAGCAAGCCAGTGACTCAGCCCTGTAATAGGGTTAGAGGCAGAGAATCCCAGTGGAAAGAGGGGAACCGGCCAGGCAGAGACAGCAAGGGTGGTTCGTTGCTCCAGAGCCTTTCCGTTCACCTTCCCACTCCTGGGCCAGACTACACTCAATCATATGACCCACTGAAGAGATGAGTCTTCAGTAAAGACTTAAAGGTTGAGACCGAGTTTATGCGTCTCTGACATGGGTAGGCAGACCGTTCCATAAAAATGGAGCTCTATAGGAGAAAGCCCTGCCTCCAGCTGTTTGCTTAGAAATTCTAGGGACAATTAGGAGGCCTGCGTCTTGTGACCGTAGCGTACGTGTAGGTATGTACGGCAGGACCAAATCAGAGAGATAGGTAGGAGCAAGCCCATGCAATGCTTTGTAGGTTAGCAGTAAAACCTTGAAATCAGCCCTTGCTTTGACAGGAAGCCAGTGTAGGGAGGCTAGCACTGGAGTAATATGATCAAATTTTTGGTTCTAGTCAGGATTCTAGCAGCCGTATTTAGCACTAACTGAAGTTTATTTAGTGCTTTATCCGGGTAGCCGGAAAGTAGAGCATTGCAGTAGTCTAACCTAGAAGTGACAAAAGCATGGATTAATTTTTCTGCATCATTTTTGGACAGAAAGTTTCTGATTTTTGCAATGTTACGTAGATGGAAAAAAGCTGTCCTTGAAATGGTCTTGATATGTTCTTCAAAAGAGAGATCAGGGTCCAGAGTAACGCCGAGGTCCTTCACAGTTTTATTTGAGATGACTGTACAACCATTAAGATTAATTGTCAGATTCAACAGAAGATCTCTTTGTTTCTTGGGACCTAGAACAAGCATCTCTGTTTTATCCGAGTTTAAAAGTAGAAAGTTTGCTGCCATCCACTTCCTTATGTCTGAAACACATGCTTCTAGCGAGGGCAATTTTGGGGCTTCACCATGTTTCATTGAAATGTACAGCTGTGTATCATCCGCATAGCAGTGAAAGTTAACATTATGTTTTCGAATAACATCCCCAAGAGGTAAAATATATAGTGAAAACAACAGCGGTCCTAAAACGGAACCTTGAGGAACACCGAAATTTACAGTTGATTTGTCAGAGGACAAACCATCCACAGAGACAAACTGATATCTTTCCGACAGATAAGATCTAAACCAGGCCAGAACTTGACCGTGTAGACCAATTTGGGTTTCCAATCTCTCCAAAAGAATGTGGTGATCGATGGTATCAAAAGCAGCACTAAGGTCTAGGAGCACGAGGACAGATGCAGAGCCTCGGTCCGATGCCATTAAAATGTCATTTACCACCTTCACAAGTGCCGTCTCAGTGCTATGATGGGGTCTAAAACCAGACTGAAGCATTTCATATACATTGTTTGTCTTCAGGAAGGCAGTGAGTTGCTGAGCAACAGCCTTTTCTAAGATTTTTGAGAGGAATGGAAGATTCGATATAGGCCGATAGTTTTTTATATTTTCTGGGTCAAGGTTTGGCTTTTTCAAGAGAGGCTTTATTACTGCCACTTTTAGTGAGTTTGGTACACATCCGGTGGATAGAGAGCCGTTTATTATGTTCAACATAGGAGGGCCAAGCACAGGAAGCAGCTCTTTCAGTAGTTTAGTTGGAATAGGGTCCAGTAAGCAGCTTGAAGGTTTAGAGGCCATGATTATTTTCATCATTGTGTCAAGAGATATAGTACTAAAACACTTGAGCGTCTCTCTTGATCCTAGGTCCACGCAGAGTTGTGCAGACTCAGGACAACTGAGCTTTGAAGGAATACGCAGATTTAAGGAGGAGTCTGTAATTTGCTTTCTAATAATCATAATTTTTTCCTCAAAGAAGTTCATGAATTTATCACTGCTAAAGTGAAAGTCATCCTCTCTTGGGGAATGCTGCTTTTTAGTTAGCTTTGCGACCGTATCAAAAAGGAATTTTGGATTGTTCTTATTGTCCTCAATTAAGTTAGAAAAATAGGATGATCGAGCAGCAGTAAGGGCTCTTCGGTACTGCACGGTACTGTCTTTCCAAGCTAGACGGAAGACTTCCAGTTTGGTGTGGCGCCATTTCCGTTCCAATTTTCTGGAAGCTTGCTTCAGAGCTCGGGTATTTTCTGTGTACCAGGGAGCTAGTTTCTTATGAGAAATGTTTTTAGTTTTTAGGGGTGCAACTGCATCTAGGGTATTGCGCAAGGTTAAATTGAGTTCCTCAGTTAGGTGGTTAACTGATTTTTGTCCTCTGGTGTCATTGGGTAGACAGAGGGAATCTGGAAGGACATCAAGGAATCTTTGTGTTGTCTGTGAATTTATAGCACGACTTTTGATGTTCCTTGGTTGGGGTCTGAGCAGATTATTTGTTGCAATTGCAAACGTAATAAAATGGTGGTCCGATAGTCCTGGATTATGAGGAAAAACATTAAGATCCACAACATTTATTCCATGGGACAAAACTAGGTCCAGCGTATGACTGTGACAGTGAGTGGGTCCATAGACATGTTGGACAAAACCCACTGAGTCGATGATGGCTCCGAAAGCCTTTTGGAGTGGGTCTGTGGACTTTTCCATGTGAATATTAAAGTCACCAAAGATTAGAATATTATCTGCTATGACTACAAGGTCCGATAGGAATTCAGGGAACTCAGTGAGGAACGCTGTATATGACCCAGGAGGCCTGTAAACAGTAGCTATAAAAAGTGATTGAGTAGGCTGCATAGATTTCATGACTAGAAGCTCAAAAGACGAAAACGTCATTTTTTTTTAGCCCCTCATTCCTGTCCTCTGACTAGCCCCTCCTTCCTGTCCTCTGACTAGCCCCTCCTTCCTGTCCTCTGACTAGCCCCTCCTCCCTGTGCTCTGACTAGCCCCTCATTCCTGTCCTCTGACTAGCCCCTCCTTCCTGTCCTCTGACTAGCCCCTCCTTCCTGTCCTCTGACTAGCCCCTCCTCCCTGTGCTCTGACTAGCCCCTCCTTCCTGTGCTCTGACTAGCCCCTCCTTCCTGTCCTCTGACTAGCCCCTCCTTCCTGTCCTCTGACTAGCCCCTCCTTCCTGTCCTCTGACTAGCCCCTCCTCCCTGTGCTCTTACTAGCCCCTCCTTCCTGTCCTCTGACGAGCCCTCCTCCCAATGCTCTGACTAGCCCCTCCTTCATGTCATCTGACTAGCCCTCCTCCCTGTGCTCTGACTAGCCCCTCCTTCCTGTCCTCTTACTAGCCCCTCCTCCCTGTGCTCTGACTAGCCCTCCTTCCTGTCCTATGACTAGCCCCTCCTCCCTGTGCTCTGACTAGCCCCTCCTTCCTGTGCTCTGACTAGCCCTCCTCCCTGTGCTCTGACTAGCCCCTCCTTCCTGTCCTCTGACTAGCCCCTCCTTCCTGTCCTCTGACTAGCCCCTCCTTCCTGTCCTCTGACTAGCCCCTCCTCCCTGTGCTCTGACTGGCCCCACCAACCTGTGCTCTGACTAGCCCCACCTCCCTGTGCCCTGACTAGCCCCTCCTCCCTGTGCTCTGACTAGCCCCACACTCCCTGTGTTCTGACTAGCCCCACTTCCCTGTGCTCTGACTAGCCCCACCTCCCTGTGCTCTGACTAGCCCCACCTCCCTGTGCTCTGACTAGCCCCTCCTCCCTGTGCTCTGACTAGCCCCTCCTCCCTGTGCTCTGACTAGCCCCACCTCCCTGTGCTCTTACTAGCCCCACCTCCCTGTGCTCTGACTAGCCCCTCCTCCCTGTGCTCTGACTAGCCCCACCTTCCTGTGCTCTGACTAGCCCCACCTCCCTGTGCCCTGACTAGCCCCACCTCCCTGTGCTCTGAATAGCCCCTCTTTCGTGTGCTCTGACTAGCCGCTCCTCCCTGTGCTCTGACTAGCCCCACACTCCCTGTGTTCTGACTAGCCCCTCCTTCCTGTGCTCTGACTAGCCCTCCTCCCTGTGCTCTGACTAGCCCCTCCTTCCTGTCCTCTGACTAGCCCCTCCTTCCTGTCCTCTGACTAGCCCCTCCTCCCTGTGCTCTGACTGGCCCCACCAACCTGTGCTCTGACTAGCCCCACCTCCCTGTGCCCTGACTAGCCCCACCTCCCTGTGCTCTGAATAGCCCCTCTTTCCTGTGCTCTGACTAGCCCCTCCTCCCTGTGCTCTGACTAGCCCCACACTCCCTGTGTTCTGACTAGCCCCACTTCCCTGTGCTCTGACTAGCCCCACCTCCCTGTGCTCCGACTAGCCCCTCCTCCCTGTGCTCTGACTAGCCCCACCTCCCTGTGCTCTTACTAGCCCCACCTCCCTGTGCTCTGACTAGCCCCTCCTCCCTGTGCTCTGACTAGCCCCACCTTCCTGTGCTCTGACTAGCCCCACCTCCCTGTGCCCTGACTAGCCCCACCTCCCTGTGCTCTGAATAGCCCCTCTTTCCTGTGCTCTGACTAGCCCCTCCTCCCTGTGCTCTGACTAGCCCCACACTCCCTGTGTTCTGACTAGCCCCACCTCCCTGTGCTCTGACTAGCCCCACCTCCCTGTGCTCCGACTAGCCCCTCCTCCCTGTGCTCTGACTCGCCCCACCTCCCTGTGCTCTGACTAGCCCCTCCTCCCTGTGCTCTGACTAGCCCCACCTTCCTGTGCTCTGACTAGCCCCTCCTCCCTGTCCTCTGACTAGCCCCTCCTTCCTGTGCTCTGACTAGCCCCTCCTTCCTGTGCTCTGACTAGCCCCTCCTTCCTGTGCTCTGACTAGCCCCACATCCCTGTGCTCTGACTAGACCCTCCTCCCTGTGCTCTGACTAGACCCTCCTCCCTGTGCTCTGACTAGCCCCACATCCCTGTGCTCTGACTAGACCCTCCTCCCTGTGCTCTGACTAGCCCCACATCCCTGTGCTCTGACTAGACCCTCCTCCCTGTGCTCTGACTAGACCCTCCTCCCTGTGCTCTGACTAGCCCCACATCACTGTGCTCTGACTAGCCCCACCTCCCTGTGCTCTGACTAGCCCACCTTCCTGTGCTCTGACTAGCCCCACCTCCCTGTGCTCTGACTAGCCCCACCTTCCTGTGCTCTGACTAGCCCCTCCTTCCTGTGCTCTGACTAGCCCCACATCCTTGCGCTCTGACTAGCCCCTCCTCCCTGTGCTCTGACTAGACCCTCCTCCCTGTGCTCTGACTAGCCCCACCTCCCTGTGCTCTGACTAGCCCCTCCTTCCTGTGCTCTGACGAGCCAATTCTCCCTGTGCTCTGACTAGCCCCTCCTCCCTGTGCTCCGACTAGCCCCACCTCATAACCGCTCCTTCCTGTGCTCTGACTAGCCCCTCCTTCATGTGCTCTGACTAGCCCCTCCTCCCTGTGCTCTGATTAGCCTAGCCCCACATCCCTGTGCTCTGACTAGCCCCTCCTTCCTGTGCTCTGACGAGCCAAATCTCCCTGTGCTCTGACTAGCCCCTCCTCCCTGTGCTCCGACTAGCCCCACCTCATAACCGCTCCTTCCTGTGCTCTGACTAGCCCCTCCTTCATGTGCTCTGACTAGCCCCTCCTCCCTGTGCTCTGATTAGCCTAGCCCCACATCCCTGTGCTCTGACTAGCCCCTCCTCCCTGTGCTCTGACTAGCCCCTCCTACCTGTGCTCTGACTGGCCCCACCAGCCTTTGCTCTGACTAGCCCCACCTCCCTGTGCCCTGACTAGCCCCACCTCCCTGTGCTCTGAATAGCCCCTCCTTCCTGTGCTCTGACTAGCCCCTCCTCCCTGTGCTCTGACTAGCCCCACACTCCCTGTGCTCTGACTAGCCCCACCTCCCTGTGCTCTGACTAGCCCCACCTCCCTGTGCTCCGACTAGCCCCTCCTCCCTGTGCTCTGACTAGCCCCACCTCCCTGTGCTCTGACTAGCCCCACCTCCCTGTGCTCTGACTAGCCCCTCCTCCCTGTGCTCTGACTAGCCCCACCTCCCTGTGCTCTGACTATCCCCTCCTCCCTGTGCTCTGACTAGCCCCACCTCTCTGTGCTCTGACTAGCCCCTCCTCCCTGTGCTCTGACTAGCCCCACCTCCCTGTTCTCTGACTAGCCCCACCTCCCTGTGCTCCGACTAGCCCCACCTCCCTCTGCTCTGACTAGCCCCTCCTCCCTGTGCTCTGACTAGCCCCACCTCCCTTTGCTCTGATTGGCCCCACCTCCATGTGCTCCGACTAGCCCCACCTCCCTGTGCTCCGACTAGTCCCACATCCTTGTGCTCTGACTAGCCCCACCTCCCTGTGCTCTGATTGGCCCCACCTCCCTGTGCTCCGACTAGCCCCAACTCCCTGTGCTCCGACTAGCCCCACCTCCCTGTGCTCTGACTAGCCCCACCTCCCTGTGCTCCGACTAGCCCCACCTCCCTGTGCTCCGACTAGCCCCAACTCCCTGTGCTCTGACTAGCCCCACCTCCCTGTGCTCCGACTAGCCCCACCTCCATGTGCTCCGACTAGCCCCACCTCCCTGTGCTCCGACTAGCCCCACCTCCATGTGCTCCGACTAGCCCCACCTCCCTGTGCTCTGACTAGCCCCACCTCCCTGTGCTCCGACTAGCCCCACCTCCCTGTGCTCCGACTAGCCCCACCTCCCTGTGCTCTGACTAGCCCCACCTCCCTGTGCTCTGACTAGCCCCACCTCACTGTGCTCCGACTAGACCCTCCTCCCTGTGCTCCGACTAGCCCCTCCTCCCTGTGCTCTGACTAGCCCCACCTCCCTGTGCTCTGACTAGCCCCTGTGTACCACTAACCCTCGTCCCTGACATTGACTGCACTCCCTTCCTCAGTCACTTTAAAGTGTAGTGAGATACTCCTCAGTTGCCAGCTCCATCCAGAGCAGAGGAGAGGAACTTGGCAGATCTATCCCCCAGGCAAGCACTTTATTCCTTGGCCAACATTGCAGACTTGGTCCCCGGGCATTCTCCATCGCAGGAACATATAGGGTGGGGTCATTCCATCTCCTCTCCCCTCATCCGTCTCTCCTCTCTTCTCTTCCTCTCCCCTCATCCGACTCTCCTCTCTTCTCTTCCTCTCCTCTCATCCGACTCTCCTCTCTTCTCTTCCTCTCCTCTCATTCGACTCTCCCCTCTTCTCTTCCTCTCCCCTCATCCGACTCTCCCCTCTTCGTCTCATCTCCTCTCATCCAACTCTCCCCTCTTCTCTTCCTCTCCTCTCATCCGACTCTCTCCTCTTCCTCTCATCTCCTCTCATCCGACTCTCCCCTCTTCCTCTCCTCTCATCCGACTCTCCCCTCTTCTCTTCCTCTCCTCTCATCCGACTCACCCCTCTTCTCTTCCTCTCCCCTCATCCGACTCTCCCCTCTTCTCTTCCTCTCCTCTCATCCGACTCTCCCCTCTTCTCTTCATCTCCTCTCATCCGACTCTCCCCTCTTCGTCTCATCTCCTCTCATCCAACTCTCCCCTCTTCTCTTCCTCTCCTCTCATCTGACTCTCCCCTCTTCTCTTCCTCTCCTCTCATCCGACTCTCCCCTCTTCTCTTCCTCTCCTCTCATCTGACTCTCCCCTCTTCTCTTCCTCTCCTCTCATCCTACTCTCCCCTCTTCTCTTCCTCTCCTCTCATCCGACTCTCCCCTCTTCACTTCCTCTCCTCTCATCCGACTCTCCCCTCTTCTCTTCCTCTCCTCTCATCCGACTCTCCCCTCTTCTCTTCCTCTCCTCTCATCCGACTCTCCCCTCTTCTCTTCCTCTCCTCTCATCCTACTCTCCCCTCTTCTCTTCCTCTCCTCTCATTCGACTCTCCCCTCTTCTCTTCCTCTCCTCTCATCCGACTCTCCCCTCTTCTCTTCCTCTCTCCTCTCATCCGACTCTCCCCTCTTCTCTTCCTCTCCTCTCATCTGACTCTCCCCTCTTCTCTTCCTCTCCTCTCATCCTACTCTCCCCTCTTCTCTTCCTCTCCTCTCATCCGACTCTCCCCTCTTCTCTTCCTCTCCTCTCATCCGACTCTCCCCTCTTCTCTTCCTCTCCTCTCATCCGACTCTCCCCTCTTCTCTTCCTCTCCTCTCATCCGACTCTCCCCTCTTCTCTTCCTCTCCTCTCATCCGACTCTCCCCTCTTCTCTTCCTCTCCTCTCATCCGACTCTCCCCTCTTCTCTTCCTCTCCTCTCCTCTCATCCCCGGGCATTCTCCATCACAGGAACATATAGGGTGGGGTCATTCCATCTCCTCTCCCCTCATCCGTCTCTCCCTTATTCTCTTCTGTTCTCTTCCTCTCCTCTCCTCCGACTCCCCCTCTTCTCTTCTCATCTCTCCTCTTCTCTTCTCTTCTCTTCTCTTCTCTTCTCTCATCCAACTCTCTTCTCTTCTCTTCTCCTCTTCCTCTACTCTCATCCGACTCCACCCTCCCCTCTTCTCTTCTCTTATCTTCCTCTCCTCTCATCCGACTCTCCTCTCTTCTCTTCCTCTCTTCTCATCCGACTCTCCCCTCTTCTCTTCCTCTCCTCTCCTCTCATCCGACTCTCCTCTCCTCTCTTCTCTTCCTCTCCTCTCATCCGACTCTCCTCTCTTCTCTTCCTCTCCTCTCATCCGACTCTCCCCTCTTCTCTTCCTCACCTCACCTTATGCGTTTGAGTGTGGGACAAGGATGGATATCTGTTCTGTGTCAGCGTTTTCCCTCTTCATGCTCATCTTGTCGTTAGTGTTTGAAGTCTAAAATCCAAAATGTATGCTTGCCTGCTTACCCTTATTGGTCTTATTCCGCTTTGCATGTGCAGCCAAGAGTTGAGGACAGGGTGTGTGTGTGTGTGTGTGTGTGTCTCTTATTGCTATTCAATTTGTTCCAGAAGTGAGTGGCCCACTGAGGAAAACAATAAAGCACCAATGACAGATGGTCCTCTTTATTGTGTCCTGAAATTCAAACACTGAGTGTCTTTACTGTTTTTCATCCTCTCTGCTCTCCTCTGCCTGGTTATGGGCCACTAACACCTCTCCATCTGGTCCTACAGTAGTCATTAAGCACCTCTCCATCTGGTCCTACAGTAGTCATTAAGCACCTCTCCATATGGTCCTACAGTAGTCATTAAGCACCTCTCCACCTGGTCCTACAGTAGTCATTAAGCACCTCTCCACCTGGTCCTACAGTAGTCATTAAGCACCTCTCCACTTGGTCCTACAGTAGTCATTAAGCACCTCTCCACCTGGTCCTACAGTAGTCATTAAGCACCTCTCCATCTGGTCCTACAGTAGTCATTAAGCACCTCTCCACTTGGTCCTACAGTAGTCATTAAGCACCTCTCCATCTGGTCCTACAGTAGTCATTAAGCACCTCTCCATCTGGTCCTACAGTAGTCATTAACCACCTCTCCATCTGGTCCTACAGTAGTCATTAAGCACCTCTCCATCTGGTCCTACAGTAGTCATTAAGCACCTCTCCATCTGGTCCTACAGTAGTCATTAAGCACCTCTCCACCTGGTCCTACAGTAGTCATTAAGCACCTCTCCATCTGGTCCTACAGTAGTCATTAACCACCTCTCCATCTGGTCCTACAGTAGTCATTAAGCACATCTCCATCTGGTCCTACAGTAGTCATTAAGCATCTCTCCATCTGGTCCTACAGTAGTCATTAAGCACCTCTCCATCTGGTCCTACGGTAGTCATTAAGCATCTCTCCACCTGGTCCTACAGTAGTCATTAAGCACCTCTCCATCTGGTCCTACAGTAGTCATTAAGCACCTCTCCACCTGGTCCTACAGTAGTCATTAAGCACCTCTCCATCTGGTCCTACAGTAGTCATTAAGCACCTCCCCTCTGGTCCTACAGTAGTCATTAAGCACCTCTCCATCTGGTCCTACAGTAGTCATTAAGCACCTCCCCTCTGGTCCTACAGTAGTCATTAAGCACCTCTCCATCTGGTCCTACAGTAGCCATTAAGCACCTCTCCCTCTGGTCCTACAGTAGTCATTAAGCATCTCTCCCTCTGGTCCTACGGTAGTCATTAAGCATCTCTCCACCTGGTCCTACAGTAGTCATTAAGCACCTCTCCATCTGGTCCTACAGTAGTCATTAAGCACCTCCCCTCTGGTCCTACAGTAGTCATTAAGCACCTCTCCATCTGGTCCTACAGTAGTCATTAAGCACCTCCCTTCTGGTCCTACAGTAGTCATTAAGCACCTCCCCTCTGGTCCTACAGTAGTCATTAAGCACCTCCCCTCTCGGTCCGAGACGACACGTCGGATGAGGAAAATAAAGAGCAGGGATCACTAACAAACAAGTCCTATTGTTTTGTAATCAAGTGGACGTTAATTAATTCAGTTATGTCAAGATTAATGTGGTGTGATACAGTGGAGTGTTGCTGACCGGGTCTGGTGCTGGAGAAATCTTAGGAGGACAGGAGAGAGTCTAGCTCAGAGATGGTGGAGTTTTGATTATCCCAAAATATCATTAAATAAAATATCCACAGGCAGTTAGTGTCAGTGTGTGTTTTCTAAGTGTATACATGTGCGTGTTTTCTAAGTGTGTGTGTGTGTGTGTGTGTGTGTGTGTGTGTGTGTGTGCATGCGTGCGTGCGTGTGTGTGCGTGCCTTGTATGGCTTAATATTCTCAATAATATTATTCCCATCGAGCAATGATTCACCTTTTCTCTGTCATTTATTTTGATAACCAACCACATCTCAAAAACACTCTCATAATCAATTAAACCCTAGTTTTCTTTAAATATACTGAACAAAAAAATACATGTAAAATATTGGTTCAAAGTTTCATGAGCTGAAATAAAACATCCCATAATTTTTCCTGATGCACAAAAAGCTTATTTCTCTCAAAAGTTGTGCACGAATTGGTTTACATCCCTGTTAGTGAGCAAGGTCCAACTGACAGGTGTGGCATTTCAAGAAGCTGATTAAACAGCATGATCATTACACAGGTGCACCTTGTGCTGGGGAAAACAAAAGGCAACTCTAAAATGTGCAGTTTTGTCATACAACACAATACCACAGATGTCTTGAGTTTTGAGGTAGATAGCAATTGTCATGCTGACTGCACTTTCCACCAGAGCTGTTGCCAGATAATTGAATGTTAATTTCTCCACCATAAGCCTAGTCCAACATTGTTTTAGATAATTTGGCGGTAGGTCCAACCGGCCTCACAATCGCAGAACACCTGTAACCACACTGGCCCAGGACCTCCACATACGGCTTCTTCACCTGTGGGATCATCTGAGACTAGCCATCCGGACAGCTGATGCAACTAAGGAGTATTTCTGTCTGTAATAAATTCCCTTTTGTGGGGAAAAACTAATTCTGATTGGTTGGGTCTGGCTCCCCAGTGGGTGGGCATGGCTCCCTGTGGGTGGGCATTGCTCCCCTGTGGGTGGGCATTGCTCCCCTGTGGGTGGGCATTGCTCCCAGTGGGTGGGCATGGCTCCCAAATGGGTGGGCATGGCTCCCAAGTGGGTGTGCATGGCTCCCTTGTGGGTGGGCATGGCTCCCCTGTGGGTGGGCATGGCTCCCCAGTGGGTGGGCATGACTCCCAAGTGGGTGGGCATGGCTCCCCAGTGGGTGGGCATGGCTCCCAAGTGGGTGGGCATGGCTCCCAAGTGGGTGGGCATGACTCCCAAGTGGGTGGGCATGGCTCCCAAGAGGGTGGGCATGACTCCCAAAGGGTGGGCATGGCTCCCCAGTGGGTGGGCATGGCTCCCAAGTGGGTGGGCATGGCTCCCCAGTGGGTGGGCATGGCTCCCCAGTGGGTGGGCATGGCTCCCAAGTGGGTGGGCGTGGCTCCCAAGTGGGTGGGCATGACTCCCAAGTGGGTGGGCATGGCTCCCAAGTGGGTGGGCATGGCTCCCCAGTGGGTGGGCATGGCTCCCCAGTGGGTGGGCATGGCTCCCAAGTGGGTGGGCGTGGCTCCCAAGTGGGTGGGCATGACTCCCAAGTGGGTGGGCATGGCTCCCAAGTGGGTGGGCATGGCTCCCCAGTGGGTGGGCATGGCTCCCAAGTGGGTGGGCCTATGCCCTCCCAGGCAGCCTAATTAATTTATTTAAATTGACTGATTTCCTGATATAACCTGTAATACAGTAAAATTGTGAAAAAGTCACATGTTGAGTTAATATTTTTGTTCAATATAGATTATGATTTCAAACTCCCCCTTCTTGAGTCATATTTAGAGCTCGGCCTCCTGCCCAAACCACAGAGGAGCCACCCACATATTTGTCACAGCATGTACACATTTCTCTCTCTCCCTCGTTCCCCCTGTTTCTCACTCCTCCTCTTTGTCTACCTTCCCACATCCCCTCTCTTTCTCCATCTCTCTATCTCTGTCTGAATGAATCCCCTCTCTTTCTCCATCACTCTAATCTCTCTATCTCTGTCTGAATGAATCCTCTCTCTTTCTCCATCTCTCTAATCTCTCTATCTCTGTCTGAATGAATCCCCTCTCTTTCTCCAATACTCTAATCTCTCTATCTCTGTCTGAATGAATCCCCTCTCTTTCTCCATCACTCTAATCTCTCTATCTCTGTCTGAATGAATCCCCTCTCTTTCTCCATCACTCTAATCTCTCTATCTCTGTCTGAATGAATCTCCCTCTCTTTCTCCAATACTCTAATCTCTCTATCTCTGTCTGAATGAATCCCCTCTCTTTCTCCAATACTCTAATCTCTCTATCTCTGTCTGAATGAATCCCCTCTCTTTCTCCAATACTCTAATCTCTCTATCTCTGTCTGAATGAATCCCCTCTCTTTCTCCAATACTCTAATCTCTCTATCTCTGTCTGAATGAATCCCCTCTCATTCCCCATCACTCTAATCTCCCTCTCTCTGTCTGAATGAATCCCCTCTCATTCTCCATCACTCTAATCTCCCTCTCTCTGTCTGAATGAATGTCTTGTTCTGCCCCTGAACAAAGCAGTTAACCCACTGTTCCTAGGCTGTCAATGAAAACAATAATTTGTTCTTAAACTAACTTGCCTAATTAAAAAAAGGTTTAAAAAATATTTCTGTCCACATCATCCACCAATGACGGCCTTCCGCATCTGTGCTGGAAGTTGGCCGAGCTACAGCGGTCTTTGTCAGACCAGGAGACATCCCAAACATGGATCTTCTCACGAAAACATCTGTAACATCCGAACGGGATGGCTTAAAACTAATATCACCAATATATGAAAAGGTGAGACTCTCACAAACACATACGAGCCTCACAAGAATCGTCTGAAGGCAGCCTGTTACCTCGTCTGAAGGCAGCCTGTTACCTCGTCTGAAGGTAGCCTGTTACCTCGTCTGAAGGTAGCCTGTTACCTCGTCTGAAGGTAGCCTGTAACCTCGTCTGAAGGCAGCCTGTTACCTCGTCTGAAGGTAGCCTGTTACCTCGTCTGAAGGTAGCCCGTTACCAGTTACCTCGTCTGAAGGTAGCCCGTTACCAGTTACCTCTTCTGAAGGTAGCCTGTTACCAATTACCTCGTCTGAAGGTAGCCCGTTACCAGTTACCTCGTCTGAAGGTAGCCCGTTACCAGTTACCTCGTCTGAAGGTAGCCCGTTACCAGTTACCTCGTCTGAAGGTAGCCCGTTACCAGTTTCCTCGTCTGAAGGTAGTCCGTTACCAGTTACCTCGTCTGAAGGTAGCCCGTTACCAGTTACCTCGTCTGAAGGTAGCCCGTTACCTCGTCTGAAGGTAGCCCGTTACCAGTTACCTCGTCTGAAGGTAACCCGTTACGTCATCTGACGGTAGCCCGTTACCTCGTCTGAAGGTAGCCCGTTACCTCGTCTGAAGGTAGCCCGTTACCTCGTCTGAAGGTAGCCCGTTACCTCGTCTGAAGGTAGCCCGCTACCTCGCCTGAAGGTAGCCCGTTACCTCGCCTGAACGTAGCCCGTTACCTCGCCTGAACGTAGCCCGTTACCTCGCCTGAAGGTAGCCCGTTACCTCGCCTGAAGCTAGCCCGCTACCAGTTACCTCGCCTGAAGGTAACCCATTACCTCGCCTGAAGGTAGCCCGTTACCAGTTACCTCGCCTGAAGGTAACCCATTACCTCGCCTGAAGGTAGCCCGCTACCAGTTACCTCGTCTGAAGGTAGCCTGTTACCAGTTACCTCTTCTGAAGGTAGCCCGTTACCAGTTACCTCGCCTGAAGGTAACCCGTTACCTCATCTGAAGGTAGCCCGTTACCAGTTACCTCGTCTGAAGGTAACCCGTTACCTCGTCTGAAGGTAGCCCGTTACCTCGCCTGAAGGTAGCCCGCTACCTCGTCCGAAGGTAGCCCGTTACCTCGTCCGAAGGTAGCCCGTTACCTCGTCCAAAGGTAGCCCGTTACCTCGTCCGAAGGTAGCCCGTTACCTCGTCCGAAGGTAGCCCGTTACCTCGTCCGAAGGTAGCCCGTTACCACGTCCCAAGGTAGCCCGTTACCTCGGCCGAAGGTAGCCCGTTACCTCGTCTGAAGGTAGCCCGTTACCTCGTCTGAAGGTAGCCCGTTACCTCGTCCGAAGGTAGCCCGTTACCTCGTCCGAATTTAGCCCGTTACCTCGTCCGAAGGTAGCCCGTTACCTCGTCCGAAGGTAGCCCGTTACCTCGTCCGAAGGTAGCCCGTTACCTCGTCCGAAGGTAGCCCGTTACCTCGTCCGAAGGTAGCCCGTTACCTCGTCCGAAGGTAGCCCGTTACCTCGTCCGAAGGTAGCCCGTTACCTCGTCTGAAGCTAGCCCGTTACCAGTTACCTCGTCTGAAGGTAACCCATTACCTCGTCTGAAGGTAGCCCGTTACCAGTTACCTCGTCTGAAGGTAACCCATTACCTCGTCTGAAGGTAGCCCGTTACCAGTTACCTCGTCTGAAGGTAGCCTGTTACCAGTTACCTCTTCTGAAGGTAGCCCGTTACCAGTTACCTCGTCTGAAGGTAACCCGTTACCTCATCTGAAGGTAGCCCGTTACCAGTTACCTCGTCTGAAGGTAACCCGTTACCTCATCTGAAGGTAGCCCGTTACCAGTTACCTCGTCTGAAGGTAGCCCGTTACCTCGTCTGAAGGTAGCCCGTTACCTCGTCCGAAGGTAGCCCGTTACCTCGTCCGAAGGTAGCCCGTTACCTCGTCCGAAGGTAGCCCGTTACCTCGTCCGAAGGTAGCCCGTTACCTCGTCCGAAGGTAGCCCGTTACCTCGTCCGAATTTAGCCCGTTACCTCGTCCGAAGGTAGCCCGTTACCTCGTCCGAAGGTAGCCCGTTACCTCGTCCGAAGGTAGCCCGTTACCTCGTCCGAAGGTAGCCCGTTACCTCGTCCGAAGGTAGCCCGTTACCTCGTCCGAAGGTAGCCCGTTACCTCGTCCGAAGGTAGCCCGTTACCTCGTCCGAAGGTAGCCCGTTACCTCGTCCGAAGGTAGCCCGTTACCTCGTCCGAATTTAGCCCGTTACCTCGTCCGAAGGTAGCCCGTTACCTCGTCCGAAGGTAGCCCGTTACCTCGTCGAAGGTAGCCCGTTACCTCGTCCGAAGGTAGCCCGTTACCTCGTCCGAAGGTAGCCGTTACCTCGTCCGAATTTAGCCCGTTACCTCGTCCGAAGGTAGCCCGTTACCTCGTCGAAGGTAGCCCGTTACCTCGTCCGAAGGTAGCCCGTTACCTCGTCCGAAGGTAGCCCGTTACCTCGTCCGAAGGTAGCCCGTTACCTCGTCCGAAGGTAGCCCGTTACCTCGTCGAAGGTAGCCCGTTACCTCGTCCGACTTAGCCCGTTACCTCGTCCGAAGGTAGCCCGTTACCTCGTCCGAAGGTAGCCCGTTACCTCGTCCGAAGGTAGCCCGTTACTCGTCCGAAGGTAGCCCGTTACCTCGTCCGAAGGTAGCCCGTTACCTCGTCCGAAGGTAGCCCGCTACCTCGCCCGAAGGTAGCCCGTTACCTCGTCCGGAAGGTAGCCCGTTACCTCGTCCGAATTTAGCCCGTTACTCGTCCGAAGGTAGCCCGTTACCTCGTCCGGAAGGTAGCCCGTTACCTCGTCCGAAGGTAGCCCGTTACCTCGTCCGAAGGTAGCCCGTTACCTCGTCCGAAGGTAGCCCGTTACCTCGTCCGAAGGTAGCCCGTTACCTCGTCCGAAGGTAGCCCGTTACCTTCAGACGCAGACGCTGGAAGTAGTCCTGTAAACATCTAATTCTGCTTAAATTCATCAGCGTAAAGGTCACCATCAAAGTAAGCAAACGCTGATTAAAACACCTGGTTTTCTGAGCAATCATTGAAATGATTAGGACATGTACAGTAATCATGTTAAATGATTAGGACATGTACAGTAATCATGTTAAATTATTAGGACATGTAAACAGCTTCAATTATTGGGACTGGTAAACAGCTTAGTCAGTATTTCAGCTGTGTATTTTACCTGCGTGTGTGCTAGCACCGGTCGCGCGGGCCTCCTCCTTATGCCGAGTAAGGTGAGTTCGGAACAACTGTAAGTATGTGTCTTAGACATAGTTCACATACAAACTTTATATGTCCAAAAACTCAGAATCAAATACTATTTGCAAAAATTACATCATCTCTGTGGTAGAGCATTTATGCTAATGAGCAATTTCCTGTATTCTTCAAAAGGTTCATCAGGTTTCAGATGTTTTCCATATAAACAAGCTAATTAAGGACATCGTTCTTGCAAAGCGTATAAATATTTTTAAACAAACTATTATTTTAATCTGGTCTATCCACAATAATTGTATTATTGTGTGCATGAAACCATGCTCAATGTTTAATCTAATAATTTTTGTATACTTTTTAAAGACCTAAAGGAGTCTCCCTCCGGTTTCGGATTATCACTGGCTGTGGAGTTATCACGACTCATATGAGACTCTTAAGTATTATCAATGGCTGTGGAGTTCTCACGACTCATATGAGACTATTAAGTATTATCACTGGCTGTGGAGTTCTCACGACTCATATGAGACTCTTAAGGATTATCACTGGCTGTGGAGTAATCACAACTCATATGAGACTCTTAAGTATTATCACTGGCTGTGGAGTTCTCACGACTCATATGAGACTCTTAAGGATTATCACTGGCTGTGGAGTTATCACAACTCATATGAGACTATTAAGTATTATCACTGGCTGTGGAGTTATCACGACTCATATGAGACTCTTAAGGATTATCACTGGCTGTGGAGTTATCACAACTCATATGAGACTATTAAGTATTATCACTGGCTGTGGAGTTATCACGACTCATATGAGACTCTTAAGGATTATCACTGGCTGTGGAGTTATCACAACTCATATGAGACTCTTAAGGATTATCACTGGCTGTGGAGTTATCACGACTCAAATGAGACTCTTAAGTATTATCACTGGATGTGGAGTTATCACGACTCATATGAGACTCTTAAGGATTATCACTGGCTGTGGACTTATCACGACTCATATGAGACTCTTAAGGATTATCACTGGCTGTGGAGTTATCACGACTCATATGAGTCTCTTAAGGATTATCACTGGCTGTGGAGTTATCATGACTCATATGAGACTCTTAAGGATTATCACTGGCTGTGGAGTTCTCACGACTCATATGAGACTCTTAAGGATTATCACTGGCTGTGGAGTTCTCACGACTCATATGAGACTCTTAAGTATTATCACTGGCTGTGGAGTTATCACGACTCATATGAGACTCTTAAGGATTATCAATGGCTGTGGAGTTATCACGACTCAAATGAGACTCCTAAGGATTATCACTGGCTGTGGAGTTATCACGACTCATATGAGACTCTTAAGTATTATCACTGGCTGTGGAGTTATCACAACTCATATGAGACTCTTAAGTATTATCACGACTCATAGGAGACTCTTAAGGATTATCACTGACTCATAGGAGACTCTTAAGGATTATCACTGGCTGTGGAGTTATCACGACTCATAGGAGACTCTTAAGCATTATCACTGACTCATATGAGACTCTTAAGGATTATCACTGGCTGTGGTGTTATCACTGACTCATAGTAGACTCCTAAGTATTATCACTGGCTGTGGAGTTATCACTGACTCATAGTAGACTCTTAAGGATTATCACTGGCTGTGGAGTTATCACGACTCATATGAGACTCTTAAGGATTATCATTGTCTCATAGGAGACTCTTAAGGATTATCACTGGCTGTGGAGTTATCACGACTCATAGGAGACTCTTAAGGATTATCATTGTCTCATAGGAGACTCTTAAGGATTATCACTGGCTGTGGAGTTATCACGACTCATAGGAGACTCTTAAGGATTATGACTGGCTGTGGAGTTCTCACGACTCATATGAGACTCTTAAGGATTATCACTGGCTGTGGAGTTATCACTGACTCATAGTAGACTCTTAAGGATTATCTCTGGCTGTGGAGTTATCACGCCTCATATGAGACTCCTAAGGATTATCACTGGCTGTGGAGTTATCACTGACTCATAGGATACTCTTAAGGATTATCACTGGCTGTGGAGTTATCACGACTCATAGGAGACTCTTAAGGATTATCACTGACTCATAGGAGACTCTTGAGGATTATCACTGGCTGTGGAGTTATCACAACTCATATGAGACTCTTAAGGATTATCACTGGCTGTGGAGTTATCACTGACTCATAGTAGACTCTTAAGGATTATCTCTGGCTGTGGAGTTATCACGACTCAAATGAGACTCCTAAGGATTATCACTGGCTGTGGAGTTCTCACGACTCATAGGAGACTCTTAAGGATTATCACTGGCTGTGGAGTTCTCACGACTCATAGGAGACTCTTAAGGATTATCACTGGCTGTGGAGTTATCACGACTCATATGAGACTCCTATGGATTATCACTGGCTGTGGAGTTCTCACGACTCATAGGAGACTCTTAAGGATTATCACTGGCTGTGGAGTTCTCACGACTCATAGGAGACTCTCAAGGATTATCACTGGCTGTGGAGTTCTCACGACTCATAGATGACTCTTAAGGATTATCACTGGCTGTGGAGTTCTCACGACTCATAGGAGACTCTTAAGGATTATCACTGGCTGTGGAGTTCTCACGACTCATAGGAGACTCTTAAGGATTATCACTGGCTGTGGAGTTCTCACGACTCATATGAGACTCCTAAGGATTATCACTGGCTGTGGAGTTCTCACGACTCATAGGAGACTCTTAAGGATTATCACTGGCTGTGGAGTTATCACGACTCATATGAGACTCCTATGGATTATCACTGGCTGTGGAGTTATCACTGACTCATAGGAGACTCTTAAGGATTATCACTGACTCATAGGAGACTCTTAAGGATTATCACTGACTCATAGGAGACTCTTAAGGATTATCACTGACTAATAGGATATTCTTAAGGATTATAACTGGCTGTGGAGTTCTCACGACTCATATGAGACTCTTAAGGATTGTCACTGGCTGTGGAGTTATCACGACTCATATGAGACTCTTAAGGATTATCACTGGCTGTGGAGTTATCACGACTCATATGAGACTCTTAAGGATTATCACTGGCTGTGGAGTTATCACGACTCATAGGAGACTCTTAAGGATTATCACTGACTCATAGGAGACTCTTAAGGATTATCACTGGATGTGGAGTTCTCACGACTCATATGAGACTCTTAAGGATTATCACTGGCTGTGGAGTTCTCACGACTCATATGAGACTCTTAAGGATTATCACTGGCTGTGGAGTTCTCACGACTCATAGGAGACTCTTAAGGATTATCACTGGCTGTTGAGTTATCACGACTCATATGAGACTCTTAAGTATTATCACTGGCTGTGGAGTTATCACGACTCATATGAGACTCTTAAGTATTATCACTGGCTGTGGAGTTATCACGACTCATATGAGACTCTTAAGTATTATCACTGGCTGTGGAGTTATCACTGACTCATAGTAGACTCTTAAGTATTATCACTGGCTGTGGAGTTATCACGACTCATAGGAGACTCTTAAGGATTATCACTGTCTGTGGAGTTATCACTGACTCATAGTAGACTCTTAAGGATTATCACTGGCTGTGGAGTTATCACAACTCATATGAGACTCTTAAGTATTATCACTGGCTGTGGAGTTATCACAACTCATATGAGACTCTTAAGGATTATCACTGGCTGTGGAGTTATCACGACTCATAGTAGACTCTTAAGTATTATCACTGGCTGTGGAGTTATCACGATTCATATGAGACTCTTAAGTATTATCACTGGCTGTGGAGTTATCACAACTCATATGAGACTCTTAAGGATTTTCACTGGCTTTGGAGTTATCACTGACTCATAGTAGACTCTTAAGTATTATCACTGGCTGTGGAGTTATCACGACTCATAGGAGACTCTTAAGGATTATCACTGGCTTTGGAGTTATCACTGACTCATAGTAGACTCTTAAGTATTATCACTGGCTGTGGAGTTATCACGACTCATATGAGACTCTTAAGGATTATCACTGGCTGTGGAGTTATCACGACTCATATGAGACTCTTAAGTATTATCACTGGCTGTGGAGTTATCACGACTCATAGTAGACTCTTAAGTATTATCACTGGCTGTGGAGTTATCACAACTCATATGAGACTCTTAAGTATTATCACTGGCTGTGGAGTTATCACAACTCACATGAGACTCTTAAGTATTATCACTGGCTGTGGAGTTATCACAACTCATATGAGACTCTTAAGGATTATCACTGGCTGTGGAGTTATATCGACTCATATGAGACTCTTAAGTATTATCACTGGCTGTGGAGTTATCACGACTCATAGTAGACTCTTAAGGATTATCACTGGCTGTGGAGTTATCACTGACTCATAGGAGACTCTTAAGGATTATCACTGGCTGTGGAGTTATCACGACTCATAGGAGACTCTTAAGGATTATCACTGACTCATATGAGACTCTTAAGTATTATCACTGGCTGTGGAGTTATCACGACTCATAGGAGTCTCTTAAGGATTATCACGACTCATAAGATAATCTTAAGGATTATCACTGGCAGTGGAGTTATCACGACTCATATGAGACTCTTAAGGATTATCACTGGCTGTGGAGTTATCACGACTCATATGAGACTCTTAAGGATTATCACTGGCTGTGGAGTTATCACTACTCATATAAGACTCTTAAGGACTATTACTGGCTGTGGAGTTATCACGACTCATATGAGACTCTTAAGTATTATCACTGGCTGTGGAGTTATCACGACTCATATGAGACTCTTAAGGATTATCACTGGCTGTGGAGTTATCACGACTCATATGAGACTCTTAAGGATTATTACTGGCTGTGGAGTTATCACGACTCATATGAGACTCTTAAGGATTATCACTGGCTGTGGAGTTATCACGACTCATAGTAGACTCTTATGTATTATCACTGGCTGTGGAGTTATCATTACTCATATGAGACTCTTAAGTATTATCACTTGCTGTGGAGTTATCACGACTCATATGAGACTCTTAAGGATTATCACTGGCTGTGGAGTTATCACGACTCATATGAGACTCTTAAGGATTATCACCGGCTGTGGAGTTATCACGACTCATATGAGACTCTTAAGGATTATCACTGGCTGTGGAGTTCTCACGCTGTCTTTCCCAGCTGGATAATAGCATCAGGAAGTCATGGATTACTTATAGAGCCATATTGGTATCTGCACACCTCCTGCCTGCCTGCTGACAAGTACCAAGGCTGGAAAGTGCCAGATAATTCTGAAGGATATCTGTAGTAATATGATCGATGTCTTTCTTCTCTCCTCCTTGCCTTTTCTTTGGGGTGTGTCTGTGTTTCTGCCTCCTGTTTGACGGACGGTGCCGGGGTTTGAAATGATCTAAATTGGAGGAGGAAGATGGATTGCTAAAATAGGGGGCTCACAAATTGCTACAATAGAGGCCTCACAGATTGCTACAATAGAAGGCTCACAGATTGCTACAATAGGGGGCTCACAGATTGCGACAATATGGGGCTCACAGACTGCTACAATAGGGGGCTCACAGATTGCTACAATAGGGGGCTCACAGATTGCTACAATAGGGGGCTCACATATTGCTACAATAGGGGCTCACATATTGCGACAAAAGGGGGCCCACAGATAGCTACAATAGGGGGCTCACAAATTGCTACAAAAGGGGCTCACATATTGCTACAATAGAGGCCTCACAGATTGCTACAATAGGGGGCTCACAGATTGCTATAATAGGGGGCTCACAGATTGCTACAATAGGGGCTCACAAATTGCTACAAAAGGGGCTCACATATTGCTACAATAGAGGCCTCACAGATTGCTACAATAGGGGGCTCACAGATTGCTATAATAGGGGGCTCACAGATTGCTACAATAGGGGGCTCACAGATTGCTACAATAGGGGGCTCACAGATTGCTATAATAGGGGGCTCACAGATTGCTACAATAGGGGGCTCACAGATTGCTACAAAAGGGGCTCACATATTGCTACAATAGAGGCCTCACAGATTGCTACAATAGGGGGCTCACAGATTGCTATAATAGGGGGCTCACAGATTGCTACAATAGGGGGCTCACATATTGCTACAATAGGGGCCTCACAGATTGCTACAATAGGGGGCTCACAGATTGCTATAATAGGGGGCTCACAGATTGCTACAATAGGGGGCTCACATATTGCTACAATAGAGGCCTCACAGATTGCTACAATAGGGGGCTCACAGATTGCTACAATAGGGGGCTCACAGATTGCTACAATAGGGGGCTCACAGATTGCTACAAAAGGGGGCCCACAGATAGCTACAATAGGGGGCTCACAAATTGCTACAAAAGGGGCTCACATATTGCTACAATAGAGGCCTCACAGATTGCTACAATAGGGGGCTCACAGATTGCTATAATAGGGGGCTCACAGATTGCTACAATAGGGGCTCACAGATTGCTACAATAGGGGCTCACATATTGCTACAATAGGAGGCTCACAGATTGCTATAATAGGGGCTCACAGATTGCTACAATAGGGGGCTCACAGATTGCTATAATAGGGGCTCACAGATTGCTACAATAGGGGGGTAATGTGGTAGATCTAGTTGTGATACGGATAACACACCGAATAATTGTCTTGACTTCTCTCAATGTGAATATACGCTGTTCTGTGTGGCAACAACTTTACAGTAATGAGAAAATATAATATATGATGAAATATCTCGGGGTGTGAATTGTTTTAACGGTTAGTCTGCGTTGTAATAGTACAGTCTAAAAGTTAATCAGAGATTCAGAGCTCATCTCCACGAGTTAACAGCACAACAAACATCAACACCCTTCTTCCCATATAAACGGACCAGTCCAAGTCTCCTGACTCTCATTATGGGGTCTCTTGTATTGTATTGTGGGGGGACTGAGGGCTCAGTAGCATTTAGTCTCTGTAAAGGCCACAGGCTGCTATCTCAGTCGCAGCACTAATCCTTGATCCCAGATTCCGGGATTACAGTCTAATGTCAGGGGTAGAGAGGGGATCACTGATCTAATGCACACCGTTAGTGTGTGTGTTTAGATAGAGATAAAGATAGCCGCCTGTATTTGATATTGCTCTATTCCAGGTCTACCCGGGAATGCATACATACTGCACATACTGTCAGAACAGTGTGCCCGTGTTAATCTAACCCTAATCTTCCTCAGATCTCACAGACACACTCACAACACCAACCAACCAACCCATGGCAGCCATCTTGCTTTTCCAGGGAATATAAAATTACAATCACATTCAGGGAAATCAAAGACTTGTTGGGCTGCCGTCCTCTGGGCTACATTGTGGAGTATTGCTTTGGAAACTTGCCTAATTGGTTTGTGTGGGCCAAAGTCCCTCACAATGCCTGCAGCTCGCTGGCTCCATTTTCACAACAATTGGATTTGAAATAGCTTGCTTAGATTGGTTATATTCCAGGACTGGAGACACCTCTTGCAAATGGGGTCTAAGGACTAAGGGCCCGGGCTGGGTTTCTACTCAGATAACATATGGGCTCGTTTGATGATGGTCATACCAAGAATAATTTTGCTATTTCAAATTTTAGAACTCCTTTAGGTATAAAAAAATATATTTAAATCAATTATTTGAAGAAACATTGAATTTGGCCTTAATGCTGTTAGCCTATAGAAACTAAGTGAAAAACGTTTCCAAATATTGTGAAACAGTCCAAAAATGAATCAAAAGGAAGTATGTTTTTAAGTCTGAGAGGAAACTATACACAGTTGAAGTCGGAAGTTTACATACACTTTAGCCAAACATATTTAAACTCAGTTTTTCACAATTCCTGACATTTAATCCTAGTAAAAAAGTCCCTGTCTTAAGTCAGTCAGGATCACCACTTTATTTTAAAAATGTGAAATGTCAGAATAATAATAGAGAGAATGATTTATTTCAGCTTATATTTCATTCATCACATTCCCAGTGGGTCAGAAGTTAACATGCACTCAATTAGTATTTGGTAGCATTGCCTTTAAATTGTTTAACTTGGGTCAAATGTTTCAGGAAGCCTTCCACAAGCTTCCCACAATAAGTTGGGTGAATTTTGGCCCATTCCTCCTGACAGAGCTGGTGTAATTGAGTCAGGTTTGTTGGCCTCCTTGCTCGCACATGCTTTTTCAGTTCCACTCACACATTTTCTATGGGATTGAGGTCAGGGCTTTCTGTGACCAAGTTTTAACTTTCTGTGACCAAGCTTTAACTTCCTGACTGGTTTCTTGAGATGTTGCTTCAATATATCCACATCATTTTCCTGCCTCATGATGCATTCTATTTTGTTAAGTGCACCAGTCCCTCCTGTAGCAAAGCACCCCCACAACATGATGCTGTCAACCCCGTGCTTCACGGTTGGGATGATATTCTTCAGCTTGCAAGCCTCCCCATTTTTTCCTTCAAACATAACGATGGTCATTATGGCCTAACAGTTCTATTTTTGTTTCATCAGACCAGAGGATATTTCTCAAAAAAGTATGATCTTTGTCCCTATGTACAGTTGCAAACCGTAGTCTGGCTTTTTATGGCGGATTTGGAGCAGTGGCTTCTTCCTTGCTGAGCGGCCTTTCAGGTTATGTCGATATAGGACTCGTTTTACTGTGGATATAGATACTTTTGTACCTGTTTCCTCCAGAATCTTCAAGGTCCTTTGCTGTTATTCTGGGATTGATTTGCACTTCTCATACCAAAGTATCTCTAGGAGACAGAATATGTCCCCTTCCTGAGCGGTATGACGGCTGCGTGGTGGCACGGTGGTTATAATTACGTACTATTGTTTGTACAGTTGAACGTGGTACCTTCAGGCGTTTGGAAATTGCTCCCAATGATGAAACAGACTTGTGGAGGTCTACATTTTTTTTCTGAGGTCTTGGCTGATTTCTTTTGATTTTCCCATGATGTCAAGCAAAGAGGCACTGAGTTTGAAGGTAGGCCTTGAAATACATCCACAAGTACACCTCCAATTGACTCAAAGGATGTCAATCAGAAGCTTCTAAAGCCATGACATAATTTTCTGGAATTTTCCAAGCTGTTGAAAGGCACAGGCAACTTCTGACCCACTGGAATTGTGATACAGTGAATTATAAGTGAAATAATCTGTCTGCAAACAATTGTTGGAAAAATGACTTGTGTCATGCACAAAGTAGATATCCTAACCGACTTGCCAAAACTATAGTTTGTGAACAAGAAATTTGTGGAGTGGGTGAAAAACAAGTTTAATGACTTCAACCTAAGTGTATGTAATCATATTTTTTCTCGTATTGGCTGTAAAGTACTTCCATTCGTGTTTTAAACTGGTACCGGGTTAAAGAACCAGACGGGTCATGTGAGTCTTGCATCGAAGAGAAAAACAAACAACATGTACGTGAGAGTCTCAGCTTTTATGGTTTGTAACCCAAACCGTTCATACAGACGTTTTTGTGAAAATATTCATATTCAGGATGTCTCCCTGGCTGACAAACACTGCTCTAGCTCTGCCACCTTCCATCAGCAGAAGCAGAAGGCCGACATCGGCAGACCCAGAAGGCCGACATCGGCAGACCCAGAAGGCCGACATCAGCAGACCCAGAAGGCCGACATCAGCAGATGCAGCAGGCCGACATCGGCAGATGCAGCAGGCAGAGATCGGCAGATGCAGCAGACCGACATCGGCAGATGCAGAAGGCCGACATCAGCAGATGCAGCAGGCCGACATTGGCAGATGCAGAAGGCCGAGATCGGCAGATGCAGCAGACCGACATCGGCAGATGCAGCAGGCCGAGATCGGCAGATGCAGCAGACCGACATCGGCAGATGCAGAGATGCAGCAGACCGACATCGGCAGATGCAGCAGGCCAAGATCGGCAGATGCAGCAGACCGACATCGGCAGATGCAGCAGGCCGAGATCGGCAGATGCAGCAGACCGACATCGGCAGATGCAGAGATGCAGCAGACCGACATCGGCAGATGCAGCAGGCCGACATCAGCAGATGCAGCAGACCGACATCGGCAGATGCAGCAGACCGACATCGGCAGATGCAGCAGGCCGACATCGGCAGATGCAGCAGGCAGAGATCGGCAGATGCAGCAGACCGACATCGGCAGATGCAGCAGACCGACATCGGCAGATGCAGCAGGCCGACATTGGCAGATGCAGCAGGCCGACATCGGCAGATGCAGCAGGCCGACATCGGCAGATGCGGTGCATTGAGACACAGTCCATGCTAAACAGATATCTACATCTTAAACCGACAGATTTTAATGGGGATTTTCTTTATGATGCTAATTAGACAGACGCTGTTATAAAGGTTTTATGGTTTTATGGACCCTTCATAAAGGCTTTACAGGCACTACATATATGCTTCTCATTTAAAAGCAAAGTCCTACCTTATAAAGGGGAAGTGAATAAGTGAACCACAAAGAGGAAAGCTGAATGATTATGAGTGACTAACGCATGACAGCCAGGTTCAATCTGTGTGTGTCAACTCTGTGTACAGCCTGGCCATGTGCCCAAGTACCCAGAGAGGAACAGAACATGAAGTTCCCTATAATAATCTTAAATTCCAAACAGTCAAAATGTGGAACAGACAGCTGAGTCATCCAGTACCAGCTAGCGCCATCCGCCATGATTGTCTCTCTGACGAAGATATAGCAGAGTTGACATGGAGGGGACTTAGAGATAAACAACATGTTTATTTCATTCTGTGCCCGGCCATTTGAATCTGAACACAGGAGAAACATGAAAAACATGTCACCTTTCCAATCGTATCCAACCAGTTGTACATTTCCTCTAATGTAGATATGAATGTCCTTAGTTTACGGAATCTCATTTTTTTCTGTATGTGTCGGCATTCTGTAGGCAGCCTCCACACAACCCAACTGTTTAACAATGGAGGGAAAGAGGAAGGGATTGGGCGGGACTCCACCTCCTACCTCTCCATTTCCTGCTTCCATCCCTCCTTCCCACCGGAGGCAATAAAGGCACGAAGTGGAAATAATTGGCGAACATATTAACTCTCCTTCTGTTCCTCCCCAGGACCGTAAGGAACACCGTTATGCTGGGTAATGTGCGTTGTTGCTCACCTCACCACCAATGTGTGTATCCGAATTAGCTTGCGGCGGTACGATTTTCACAAAAATCACACCTTGGGGGAATATCGCCCCGACGCTTGGAATGCGATTTCAAACAGTAAGTTATCGCCATGGGCACAATTAAAAACTTTGCCGACGTGTGTTGTCTTATTGCAAATTGAATCAGGTATTTCGATGGCAGGGGGTTGTTACTTGTTAATTACTGAGGAAGGCTTCCTAAACAAGCATTAACAGGACTATCTGTTTAGAAAGAATCCATTACCTTGTTGCCCCCTGTGCATTCGGGATGGGGGATCAGCACATCATCGTATATTTCTCAGTGTTCATGTCACGTATGAGAGTAAGGTAGACTTTATACAAAATTATTTGGATTCATTAGTTGCCATAGCAGCAGAGGCAGTTGGGTGCAGAATATTCAAAAGATTGGTAGTTGACAATCGGAGAATAAACTGCTTTGTGTACAGTAAACAACAACAACAATAATGACAGGAAGGAAACAGGAGTTCAGAAGGAAGCCAAAGATCTTCATAATTGCCTCTTCAGGATAGTCTAAGAACACACCAAACATTAAATATACATTTAAAAAAATATACGATTTAAAATATTGTGATTTTTGAATAAAACCTTTGAACCTTTCAACAAACCTAGTCCAAGGGCTGCAAAGTGCACAACAGCACCAGTGACCAGTGACTTCAACGCCATGTCTTGCAGCTGTATAGTTTCTCACCATGTTTCTGTCCCAGCCATGACAGGAGAAAACATCCCAAGTTAGCTACCTCCCAGCCTACCAGTCTTACTCTCCCGAAACAACATGTTTTGTTGGGCTGTGTTAGTCAATGCCCTCCTTAGTAAGACACACAGGTCATAATCAGAGCTAACCCGGTCGGTGTTCTGTATTGTCTGAGTAAATCCAAAGTGTTTAGTGAGTGACTGCGACTGCATGAGGCACTGATTAAAGCAACGCCACGGGCCACAAGCTGTCCACTTCTCTCTACTAGCTGCTTTTCTGATCTTTCTTTCAGCAAAGCTTCCTGAGACTGAAGCCCCTGACAAAACACGGCATGTTGCCAGGTCACTAAACATGGTACTGGTTGAAAAAGGAAAGAAAGAAGAGTAGCTCACTGAGATGCATCGTGTGATTTGACCAACTACAATACATGTTACTTCACCGATTGTGTTTGACTTGGTGCTCTACAAACACTACACAGAACTACACTGATTCTTGACCAGCTAGATACTGGATGGAACCCTGACCAGCTAGTTACTGGATGGAACCCTGACCAGCTAGTTACTGGATGGAACACTGACCAGCCAGCTGGAGTTACTGGATGGAACACTGACCAGATAGTTACTGGATGGAACCCTGACCAGATAGTTACTGGATGGAACACTGACCAGCTAGTTACTGGATGGAACACTGACCAGCTAGTTACTGGATGGAACACCGACCAGCTAGTTACTGGATGGGCTACTGGATGGAACCATGACCAGCTAGTTAATGGATGGAACCCTGACCAGCTAGTTACTGGATGGGAACCCTGACCATCTTAGTTACCAGCTAGCTACTGGATGGAACCCTGACCAGCTAGCTACTGGATGGAACCCTGACCAGCTAGCTACTGGATGGAACCCTGACCAGCTAGCTACTGGATGGAACCCTGACCAGCTAGCTACTGGATGGAACCCTGACCAGCTAGCTACTGGATGGAACCCTGACCAGCTAGCTACTGGATGGAACCCTGACCAGCTAGCTACTGGATGGAACCCTGACCAGCTAGCTACTGGATGGAACCCTGACCAGCTAGCTACTGGATGGAACCCTGGAACCCTGACCAGCTAGCTACCCTGACCAGCTAGCTACTGGATGGAACCCTGACCAGCTAGCTACTGGATGGGAAGCCCTACTGGATGGAACCCTGAGCTAGCCCTGGATGGAACCCTGACCAGCTCCTTCATTGCAGAATTTGTTAAATAAAGAAGCATATCCAATCTTTGGAGTGTGTCACATTTTTTTTACAGTATAATTGTTTCCTTGAAATGTTTGAAAACCTCTGTTTTCATTTCCTGTTGAAAGCCTGGCATAGGGTGTTTACAGAGCTTGTCACAACAATTGCGTGATAACGCTTACGTAATGATCTCCTCTCACAGGCAATGTGTAAAACTCAATTATATTATCCCTGTATTAACACAGACAGCAGAACAAAGCATAGTATTCACCACACAGACAAACGAATGCTTAAACTACTGCAACAACTCACTCACTCACCACTCACCACCACCACCACCACCACTCACTCACTCACTCACCACCACTCACTCACTCACTCACTCACTCTGTCTAACACTTTCTCTCTTTCTTTCCCTTGTGCAAACAAACAAAATGAGGTTGAGGGTGCAGAGTGAGTGAGACACAAAACAACATAGCTCTCTTCAACATCTCCACTACCTCCTCCACTACCATCACCACCTCCACCATCACCACTACCTCCTCCTCCACCACCTCCTCCACCACTTCCACCACCACCACCACCATCTCCACTACCTCCACCACCACCACCTCCACCACCACCACAACAACCATCACCACCTCCACCACCATCACCACCACCTCCACCACCACCTCCACCACCACCATCTCCACTACCTCCTCCATTACCATCACCACCTCCACAACCACCTCCACCACCACCATCTACACTACCTCCTCCACTACCATCACCATCACCACTACCTCCTCCTCCACCACCTCCTCCACCACTTCCACCACCACCTCCACCACCACCATCTCCACTACCTCCACCACCACCCCCACCACCACCACAACAACCATCACCACCTCCACCACCATCACCACCATCTCCTCCACCACCTCCACAACCACCTCCTCCACCACTTCCACCACCTCCACCACCACCTCCACAACCACCTCCTCCACCACTTCCACCAACACCGCCACCACCACCTCCACCAACACCACCAACACCACCACAACCACCATCACCATCTCCACCACCATCACCACCACCACCACCACCATCTCCACCACCACCTCCACCACCACCTCCGCCAACACCACCTCCACCATCTCCTCCACCACCACCTCCACCATCCCCTCCACCAGCATCTCCACCAACACCACCTCCACCAATATCACCTCCACCACTATCACCTCCACCACAGTGTCCTAGAGATGTGATGTGTTTCGTTTGTCAACTCCCATCTCTGCACAGAGACACTTGTGTATTTATCAGTGTGCTGCAAGTAGCTGACATGAACTGAGCTGAGAGTTTGGAGTGACTCGTCTGAAGCACTGAGGTCTGAACAAGTCTCTCTTTCATCACTTGTCCTGTCTGTGTGTGCCCACGGTTTTACCTCAGTTTTCAAATGTATGTAGCCTACTCTCTTGTCAGTGTTATCTCTGGGAGATGGAGAGCGGGAGATAGCTGTCTAATAAAACATGTTTCTACAAGCTGGCCAGGCACCAGGAAAGTGCTGCATACGTCCACCACTATCACCCAGCCTTGAACCAGCTGCTCAAAAGGCAGCATATTTATTTATTATTTTACTAGGCAAGTCAGTTAAGAACAAATTCTTATTTTCAATGACGGCCTAGGAACAGAAGGTAAACTGCCTGTTCAGGGGCAGAATGACAGATATGTACCTTGTCAGCTCAGGGATTCGAACTTGCAACCTTCCGGTTGCTAGTCCAACGCTCTAACCACTAGGCTACCCTGCCGCCCCTGTCAGTTGGTAATGGGTTGTTAATGAGGAGAAAATGATAACATTTTTTTTAATTTCACCTTTCTTCAAATTTTATTCAACTTGGCAAGTCAGTTAAGAACAAATTGTTATTTACGATGATGGCCTACCCCAGCCAAACCTTAACCCAGACTACACTGTGCCAATTGTGTGCAGTCCTGTGGGACTCCCAATCACGGCCGGTTTTGATACAGCCTGGAATCAAACCAGGGTCCTTAGTGACACCTCTACCACTGAGATGCCTTAGACTGCTGCGCCACTCAGGAGTCCAAGGAAGATCATAGGTTCAAAATGGCACAGAGGGGGATGTCATGGACCGCTCAGCAAATGTGTAAGTTAATCAAAATAGTTATGGCGAACTGTTCTAGCTAATGTTAGGTTTAACCACCCATTACCAACTGACAGCTTCACCGGCTGACTAGCTATACAGCTAAGTTCGGTAGTTGTTAACCTGTTGGAACTCTAGGGGCGCAATTTCATTTTTGGATGAAAAACGTTCCCGTTTTAAACAAGATATTTTGTCACAAAAAGATGCTCGACTATGCATATAATTGCTACTGTTCGAAAGAAAACACTCTGACGTGTCCAGAAATACAAAGATCTTCTCTGTGCGTGCCCTTTAACGTGAGCTTCAGGCAAAACCAAGATGAGATGGCATCCAGGAAATGACAAGGATTTTTGAGGCTCTGTTTGTCATGATCTCCTTATATGGCTGTGAACGCAAGAGGAATGAGTCTGCCCTTTCTGTCGTTTCCCCAAGGTGTCTGCAGCATTGTGACGTATTTGTAGGCAGATCATTGGAAGATTGACCATAAGAGACCACATTTACCACGTGTCCGCCCGGTGTCCTGCGCCGAAATTGGTGCGCAAAAGTCACCTGCCAGTATTTTTCCAAACAATACAGAGAGTAAAGCAAGCTTCCACGAACTGCATGTCAATGAAGAGATATGTGAAAAAACACCTTGAGGACTGATTCCAAACAACGTTTGCCATGTTTCGGTCGATATTATGTAGTTAATCCGGAAAAAGTTTTAAGTTGTAGGTGACTGCATTTTCGGTTCGTTTCAGTAGCCAGGCGCAATGTAGAAAACGGAACGATTTCTCCTACACACAGACGCTTTCAGGAAACACTGCGCATTTGGTGTGTAACTGAGAGTCTCCTCATTGAAAACATCAGAAGCTCTTCAAAGGTAAATGATTTTATTTATTTGGTTATCTGGTTTTTGTGAAAATGTTGCGTGCTACATGTTATTCAAAATGCATTGCTAGCTTTGCATACTCTTACACAAATTAGTCAATTTCTATGGTTCAAAAGCATATTTTGAAAATCTGAGATGACAGTGTTGTTAAGAAAAGGCTAAGCTTGAGAGCAGATGCATTATTTTCATTTTATTTGCGATTTTCAGAAATCGTTAACGTTACATTATGCTAATGAGCTTCAGGCTATAACTGTATACAGGGTTTTTTCATAGCCAAACGTGAACAAAACGGAGCGATTTGTCCTACACAAATAATATTTTTTTGAAAAACTGCACATTTGCTATGTAACTGAGAGTCTCCTCATTGAAAACATACGAAGCTCTTCAAAGTTAATGATTTTATTTATTTGGTTATCTGGCTTTTGTGAAAATGTTGCGTGCTACATGCTACACAAAATGCTATGCTAGCTTTGCATACTCTTACACAAATTAGTCAATTTCTATGGTTCAAAAGCATATTTTGAAAATCTGAGATGACAGTGTTGTTAAGAAAAGGCTAAGCTTGAGAGCAAACGCATTATTTAAATTTTATTTGCGATTTTCAGAAATCGTTAACGTTGCGTTATGCTAATGAGCCTGAGGCTTTAGTCACGATCCCGGATCCGGGATGGGGAGTTTCAAGAGGTTAAACCAGTGTTCGCACAATTGCCAGCTAGCAATATTGTGTTAATGGTAGTTAGCATTTGCTCGCAAAACTACGACTAACTTCTAGACTAGAGTAACCAAATGTGACAGATAGTGGTCGGCCTACATATTTTACTCTAGAATAGTATGGGTTTATTTTCTTACTTACTTAAATAAATAACCTATCTTTAACTAGGCAAGTCAGTTAAGAACAAATTCTTATTTACAATGATGGCCTATACCTGCCAAATCCGGACGATGCTGGGCCAAATGTGCTTCGCCCTATGGGACTCCCAATCACGGCCCGCTGTGGTACAGCCTTGATTTAGCGTAGGCTAAATTCGACAGGCTAAATTCGACAGGCTAAACTCGACAGGCTAAACTCGACAGGCTAAACTTGGGCTTGAAATTTAAATGGGGCCTGGGGTCATTGTTTCAAACAAATTAAGTGATTTGAGAATACAACCTTTCATGTCAATTAACGTACTTTTAAACTATGAGAATTTGCTCCACAAGAGGCTGCTGATGGGAGGACGACTAATGGAATGGCATCAACTATACACATGGTTTCCGTGGTTTCCATATAGTTAATGCCATTCCATTAGTCATCAGCAGCCTCTTGTGGAGCAAATTCTCATAGTTTAAAAGTATGTTAATTGACATTAAAGGTTGTATCTGATACCATTCCACCAATTCCGCTCCAGCCATTACCACGAGCACGTCCTCCCAATTAAGATGCCACCAACCTCCCGTGGAACACATAGCCAGTGTTAAGGGAATATCATTTTTCCAAATGGTGTCCCATGCGTAGTCTATTGTCAATTTGGGGTGATGCAGAAAATGTTTGGGGACATTTTGATCTCTTTGTTTTAGACATGTATCTATGCATGTCACAATTGTGAGGTAAACAGATGTCAAACAGCTTTAATTAGCCTGGAATAGGTTGGCAAGGTTATTAATCTATCCAGTATTAAATGGTAATTAATCAATTCTGCCGCACAGGGAAAATGTCAATGAATTCACTGATGTCGCTGATGTACTTTATTGTGTTGTATGCAGATTCAGTTTGTTATGCACTGAGTGTACAAAACAGTAGGGACACCTGCTCTTCCATGACATAGACTGTCCAGGTAAATCCAGGCTAAAGCTATGATCCCTTATTGATTTAACTTATTAAATCCACTTCAATCAGTGAAGATGAAGATTAAAAATTATTTTTAAGACATCAGACAATTGAGATATGGATTGTGTATGTGTGCCATTCAGGGGGTGAATGGGCAAGACAACATATTTAAGTTGATTTTAATGAGGTATGGTAGTAGGTACCAGGCACACCAGTTTCAGTGTGTCAAGAACTGCAACGCTGCATGGTTTTTCACACTCAACAGTGTCATGACTTTAACATGAATCTGAAGACTGTTATTTACCTAATCAAATAACTATGTTTAATTTTTACTAATTGTTATTAAATGAATCATGTAACAATTAACTCATTAAACTCTGGGGCACCACGAGAGAGGTTCTTTAAAGAGTTATCATATCCTGAATTAAACTCGAACAGGTCTTTACCTATCACATCTATAAAACATCTATAAAAAGTAAACTTATTAATCATATCCTCGTATCATATCATCATTCTGAACAGTCGTAACCTCCTGCATCTGAAAAAATCTGAGCCTACTTATGATTCAGTACTACATAAATTGGTTAAATTGTTTATTTACTAGCCAATTAAATTGTAACTCAACTCATTAAAATGCAAATCAATTTATAACATTTTTGACATGCGTTTTTCTGGATTTTTTGTTGTTGTTATTCTGTCTCTCGCTGTTCAAATAAACCTACCATTAAAATTATAGACTGATCATTTCTTTGTCAGTAGGCAAACATACAGGGGATCAAATAATTTTCAAATATTTTTTTTTCCCTCACTGTATGTTAATTCTTAACCCATCAATTTATACAGTTTGTTTGAAAGGGGCTGTTCCGTCAGGCGACAACGTTCTCTGACCTCAATCAGAGCCGGTGGTTATGTAAAACAATTATCTCTTGTAGTTTTCAAATCACATTCTTCCCTTAACAAAATCACATTAATCATTTTTCATATTACATGCACAACACATAGGATGGACTCTTCATCAGTGTAGTGGTTACACTTTCTAAGTTACAGTATTTCCTTCATAACAGTTGAAATGACATCACAAAATAACAAACATGACATTTGTGTTCTATAGATTTTCTTCTGACCATTACCCCCATTCTATGTTAGAAATATTGTTCCAGTAGTTGCTTTTGAATGTGTTAGAGTTTGGTGGGAAAAAGACTCTTGAAACAAAGGACATTCCTTCCGCGGCTGAGACGGGGTCTGAGTGAAGTTATTCATTGCAGAACCTGACCTATCTGTCAGGACACGGTTTCGAACCTGGGTCTCCGGAGTGAGAAACAGTCACTTAACCAACTGAGCCACGAATAGACAGCAGAACCCAGAAGATGAGGCAGACACAGCAGTACTTAAGACGGTGAATTTAATAAAGAAAAAATCCTAAAATACAAAAATGGCAAATCCAAAAGGTGGTAGGTAAAACACAAAAGAACTCAAAAGAAACTCACCAAAAATAAACAAAAACAAAAAACAGAATACCACAAGAACGTCACCCGGAATCGACAAGAGCACACAGAACACTAGGGCAGGGTGCTAACATACAAACACAGAGCACAGAACTGAGGGAAACAAAGGGTTTAAATACAATCAGGGGAAACGAGACACAGGTGCAAACAATAATGGGGATCAAGGGAAAAACACAGGGACAAAAAGCACAATGGGGACATCTACTGACAAAAACCCGGAACAACCCTGGCCAAATCCTGACACTATCTGGATTCTTGTGGACAGTCATAACAACAGTTTCCCATGTGAATCAAGAATGGTCCATCTCCCAAAAGACATCCAGTCAAGTTTTAACAACAGTGGGAAGCATTGGAGTCAACATGGGCCAGCATTACTAATGTTTTGTACACTCAGTGAAGTTTCCATATTGTTAGGGGGTCAGAGGTTGTCCAATGTTACTAAAATTACAATAATGATCATATAGCATCTGTCAATAGTATTCATTTTTTTTTATATTACAGATATTTCACTTTCTGACAAGTATTTTTAGCGATTGGACAAGTCAAAGAATATGTCCCATTTGTCTGAATCAGTCCCACCTGCCTGGCTGGGTGTTCACTTGGCACTTCCTTCTCAATGGTCCCAGATGTCCAGATCTGGCACTGCCGAGACTACGAGGTGTAAGGGTTTCTATGTGCAGGTACATTCTGCATGTTTTCAAAGGTCTACATTACAGTACACAAAATAGTAGAAGGATTGTATAATTCTGTAAGGTTATCATATCAAGTTTTTTCATTGAGTCAGTTGATCATTACAAAAAATAAATGATAATCATAGTGCATTGTTCAGAGGGTCACAGAATGTTTAAAACTCTGGCAGCATCATGATTCAACACACAGTGTGGGCGTTCTCCCTTCGTAGGGCAAGCCAAAACTCCCACCCACACTCCACACCTGAGGTCCTGTACTGTTATTGTTGGCCACCCCAAAGTCAGGTAACTTTGAGGTGAACGGGTTCTACTGACCCACGGCCTCTTCCACACCGTACATACCACTGAGACGTCATCTATACTGTATAACCACTGAGACGTCATCTATACTGTATAACCACTGAGACGTCATCTATACTGTATAACCACTGAGACGTCATCTATACTGTATAACCACTGAGACGTCATCTATACTGTATAACCACTGAGACGTCATCTATACTGTATAACCACTGAGACGTCATCTATACTGTATAACCACTGAGATGTCATCTATACTGTATAACCACTGAGATGTCATCTATACTGTATAACCACTGAGATGTCATCTATACTGTATAACCACTGAGATGTCATCTATACTGTATAACCACTGAGACGTCATCTATACTGTATAACCACTGAGACGTCATCTATGCTGAAGAACCACTGAGATGTGATGAGCAGGATGTTCATGGAATTAAATTAAACACAGAGAGAGAGAAAGAGAGAGAGAGAGAGAGAGAGAGAGAGAGGATGAGAGAGAGCGTTGGCAGCTATTTTTTATTTGATCTGTGAACAATCATTTCTCTTGTCTCCATCTCCTCCGAAACAGTCCCAAAACAATATCCCACGCTTTCCTGCATTTCAGACAACATAAAGCTCTGTGTTGGAACAGCTGAGTGTGCAGGCTCTATTGTAGCATTATCTTGGCCCTTGCTACATTCTCATCCATCGTATATTAGGTCATGTTGTTGGACACATCCGGAGGTGCCAAGGAGCGCAGAGAAACAGATGGCGCTGAGAGACAGGATAAAACAGACACAGGTAATGAAAGAGATTTTTTTAAAACAGCCCATCAGAGGAGAGACAGATAAATGGCTGCATCCTCCTGGTGAGACCAAGTTCTTAGAACAGATCAGACTTCTCATCTTGCGTCCAGAGAACAGTTTCATAATGCAACAGGGACGGCAACAATGGCCGCCAAGTCCCAGAATTAGGCAAATCCTTTGTTTTGTTTTCAACATAACTGTCATGGAGTTTTCAGAGACTTTGTTATAATGGTCAGTAAATGTGTCCAGTCTTGTTTGTACCCAAGCCAAACAACAGAACACACGTAATAAACATTCATATTGCAATATAGTCATGAAATGCATTTTCAGCATCAACTATAAAGGTTTAGATACCTCTAAGTTGATTGTATGAAATAAAAACACATGTATCACCAAAACACTTCTTAAATACATATACGGTAATAATAGAGAATGTAAGCACTCTAATCAGTCCCACTATGGCATACTGAGATCCACTAAGGTCTAGTGAGATGCACTAAGGTCTAGTGAGATGCACTAAGGTCTACTGAGATGCACTAAGGTCTACTGAGATCTACTAAGGTCTACTGAAATCTGGTACGGTCTACTGAGATCCACTAAGGCATACTGAGATCTACTAAGGTCTACTGAAATCTGGTACGGTCTACTGAGATCCACTATGGCATACTGAGATCTACTAAGGTCTACTGAGATGCACTAAGGTCTACTGAGATCTACTAAGGTCTACTGAAATCTGGTACGGTCTACTGAGATCCACTAAGGCATACTGAGATCTGCTAAGGTCTACAAAGATCCACTAAGGTCTAGTGAGATCCAGTAAGGCATACTGAGATCTACTAAGGTCTAGTGAGATGCACTAAGGTCTAGTGAGATGCACTAAGGTCTAGTGAGATGCACTAAGGTCTAGTGAGATGCACTAAGGTCTACTGAGATGCACTAAGGTCTACTGAGATGCACTAAGGTCTACTGAGATCCACTGAGGTCTATTGAAGTCCACTAAGGTCTACTGAGAGCAACTAAGGTCTACTGAGATCCACTAAGAACTACTGAGATCCGCTAAGACCTACTGAGATCCAGTAAGGTCTACTGTCCACTAAGGTCTCATGAGATCCACTAAGGTCTACTGAGATGCACTAAGGTCTAGTGAGATGCACTAAGGTCTACTGAGATCTACTAAGGTCTACTGAAATCTGGTACGGTCTACTGAGATCCACTAAGGCATACTGAGATCTGCTAAGGTCTACTAAGATCCACTAAGGTCTAGTGAGATCCACTAAGGCATACTGAGATCTACTAAGGTCTAGTGAGATGCACTAAGGTCTAGTGAGATCCACTAAGACCTATTGAGAAACATTAAGATCTGCTGAGACATATCAGCCCTAGTCCAGCCTCCACACATCTCATATGTGTTCCATACACAGAACAGTTTTGGCCTTTACTGTAACGGTTATTTTTACTTGAGTTAAAACATTGCTCTCAGCTTAATTGTTGCAGTAGAGACGTGGTGGGATATAGAAGAGTTAGTGTTAGGAGTTGGAAAATAACAGACCAACTCAATAATAATGTTCATATTTTAGAGATGTATTATACTATTTTATATTAATTGAATTCATGAATGTATATGTTTGTTTGTGTGTAGATGTATGGTGCATTTTCTTACTGAATGAATCCAATGTGATTTGATTACTGTGCTATCCAAAGGGCAGTACAGTATGGTACAGCACAACTAGAAACAGTGAGAATCCCTGACGGACATATCTAACCACACACGTCAGTCATGACTTTACAGATGTTGCAGCGCGAAATGTAAAAATTGTAGTGTATTTGAATTTGAAAAACACTTCTGAAGTTTGTAAGTTTCCCTGATGGAAAATGTCCATTAATTGTAATGTTCATAATAATTAAACATGTCCAGTTGCTACAGGCTTATTTTCCTGCTGCAGCAAACTGGCTCAAATTAATACATACAGTTCCAGTGTAGAATAATAGTGAAGACATCAAAACTATAAATTAACACACATGGAATCATGTACAGTAGTAACCAAAAAAGGTGTTAAACAAATCAAAATATGTTTTAGATTTTAGATTCTTCAAAGTAGCCACCATTTGTCTTGATGACAGCTTTGCACACTCTTGGCATTCTCTCAACCAGCTTCACCTGGAATGAATTTTCAAGTCTTGAAAGTGTTTTCACATATGCTCAGCACATGTTGGCTGCTTTTCCTTCACTCTGCGGTCCAACTCATCCCAAACCATCTCAATTTGGTTGAGGTCGGGTGATTGTGGAGGCTAGGTCATCTGATGCAGCACTCCAAAACTCTCCTTCTTGGCCAAATAGCCCTTACACAGCCTAGAGGTGTGTTGGGTCATTATCAGATGACCAGATGGGATGGCGTGTCGCTGCAGAATGCTGTGGTAGCCATCCTGGTAGAGTGTGCCTTGAATTCTAAATAAATCACTGACAGTGTCACCAGCAAAGCACCCCCACACCATCACACCTCCTCCTCCATGCTTCATGGTGGGAACCACACATGCAGAGATCATCCATTCACCTACACTGTGTCTCACAAAGACACGGCGGATCAAACCAAAAATCTCACATTTGGACTCATCAGACCAATGGACAGTTTTCCACCGGTCTAATGTCCACTGCTCGTGTTTCTTGGCCCGAGCAAGTCTCTTCTTCTTATTGGTGTCCTTTAGTAGTGCTTTCTTTGCAGAAATGTAACCATGAAGGCCTGATTCACGTAGTCTCCTTTGAAAGATGGGTGTTGAGATGTGTATCTTACTTGAACTCTGTGAAGAATTTATTTGGGCTGCAATTATTTTAGACTGGTAACTCAAATGAACTTATCCTCTGCAGCCGAGATCACTTTTTGGTCTTCCTTTCCTTTGGCGGTCCTCATGAGAGCCAGTTTAATCATTGCGCTTGATGGTTTTTAAAACTGCACTTGAAGAAATTTGTAAAGGTCTTGAAATGTTCTGTATTGACTGACCTTCATGTCTTAAAGTAAAGATGGACTGGTGTTTCTCTTTGCTTGTTGTTCTTGCCATAATATGGACTTGGTATTTTACCAAATAGGGCTATCTTCTGTTTACCCCCCTACTTTGTCACAACACAAATGATTGGCTCAAACGCATTAAGAAGGAAAGAAATTCCAGAAATACTTTTTTAACACCTGCTAATTCAAATTCCGTCGCATGAAGCTGGTTGAGAGAATGCCTAGAGTGTGCAAAGCTGTCATCAAGGTAAAGGGTGGCTACTTTGAAGAATCTCAAATGTATAATAGATTTTTGGTTCCATCATGATTCCATATGTGTTATTTCATAGTTTTGATGTATTCACTATTATTCTACAATGTAAAAAATATTAAAAATAAAGAAAAATCTTTAAATGAGTTGGAGTGTCTAAACTTTTGACTGGTTCTTTACGTAGCTAGATAAATAAATTACCACCACTGGTGTCCCTCTCCACCCCTTGAATATTACCCACAAACCTTCCCCAGGTTGTTGTGCTACGGAAACATCTGTTGTTGTGTTGAATTCTCCCCTTTCGTCCACATCACGTTTCCCCTGCTCTACCCATGGGAGGATCGGGTAATGTTTAGCTGGGGGAGTTGGAGAGGAGGGAAGGGTGAGAAGGGAGGGATGTAGTGGGAGAGTAAAGAATGTAGGGATAAGAGGGGGAAGGAGATGGGAGTTAGGAGGGAAGGGAGAGAAGGGAGGGGATGTAGTGGGAGAGTAAAGAATGTAGGGATAAGAGGGGGGAAGGAGATGGGAGTTAGGAGGGAAGGGAGAGAAGGGAGGGGATGTAGTGGGAGAGTAAAGAATGTAGGGATAAGAGGGGGAAGGAGATGGGAGTTAGGAGGGAAGGGAGAGAAGGGAGGGGATGTAGTGGGAGAGTAAAGAATGTAGGGATAAGAGGGGGGAAGGAGATGGGAGTTAGGAGGGAAGGGAGAGATGGTAGAGATGAGGAGAAAGGGTAAAGTAGGGGAGAGGAGAAGGTAGTTAAGGAGATAGAGGAGGGGAGAAACAGGAGAGAGCATGATGTAGATGGAGAGAAGAGGTAGAGAGAGAAGTAGAGAGAGAGAGAGAGAGAGAGAGAGAGAGGAGAGAGACAGAGAGAGGTAGAAAGAGAGAAAGTGCAAGAGAGAGAGAGGTAGAGGTAGAGGTAGAAAGAGAGAAAGTGCAAGAGAGAGAGAGGTAGAGGTAGAGGTAGAAAGAGAGAAAGTGCAAGAGAGAGAGAGGTAGAGGTAGAGGTAGAAAGAGAGAACGTGCAAGAGAGAGAGAGGTAGAGAGAGAGAAAGTGGTAGAGAGAGAGAAAGTGCAAGAGAGAGAAAGGTAGAGAGAGAGAAAGGGGTAGAGAGAGAGAGGTAGAGAGAGAGGGGTAGAGAGAGAGAAAAAGAGAGTGGTAGAGAGAGAGAGAAAGTGCAAGAGAGAGAGAGGTAGAGAGAGAGGTAGAGAGAGAGAAAGGGGTAGAGAGAGAGAGGTAGAGAGAGAGGTAGAGAGAGAGAAAGGGGTAGAGAGAGAGAGAGGTAGAGAGAGAGAAAGGGGTAGAGAGAGAGAGGTAGAGAGAGAGAGGTAAAGATAGAGAGAGATAGAGAGGTAGCGAGAGAGTACAACGTAGAACACCAAATAATGCACACAGAGCAGAATTAGGCCGATACCCACTAATGATCAAAATCCAGAAAAGAGCTGTTAAATTCTACAACCACCTAAAAGGAAGCGATTCCCAAACCTTCCATAACAAAGCTATCACCTACAGAGAGATGAACCTGGTGTAATTAACTATTTGTACATTGTTACAACACTGTATATGTATATATATATAATATGACATTTGTAATGTCTTTATTGCTTTGAAACTTCTGTACGTGTATTGTTTACTGTTAATTTTTATTGTTTATTTCACTTTTGTACATTATCTACCTCACTTGCTTTGGCAATGTTAACACATGTTTCCCATGACAATAAAGCCCCTTGAATTGAAATTGAATTGAATTGAGAGAGATAGAGAGAGAGAGATGTAGATAGAGAGACAGAGGTAGAGAGAGGGAGAGAGGTAGAGGGAGAGGGAGGTAGAGAGAGGGAGGTAGAGAGAGAGGGAGAGAGATAGAGGGGGGTGGGGGAGAGGTAGAGAGAGAGAGAGAGAGAGAGAGAGATGTAGATAGAGAGAGAGGTAGAGAGAGGGAGAGGGAGAGAGGTAGAGGGGGGGAGAGAGAGGTAGAGAGAGAGAGAGAGAGAGGTAGAGAGAGAGGGGGAGAGAGAGAGATAGAGAGAGAGGTAGATAGAGAGGCTCAGTGTGCTTTCTATTAACTTAGCAGCGTATTCATTATATTTATAAACAAACATGACTAGAGGACAAAACAACACAGATTCAACAGTAAGCACAGTGTGAAACTGAGCCATTTAGCCAATTATGCTGACTTTATTACTTTGTACAGCTGACTATTGTTCCTCAACACAGAGCAAAACTATTCCTCATTACAAGGCTATTAAAGCTCTCATCTTCCACAATCTGCAGGTACCCTCTGTCTGTCATATTATGTCTGCATACAGTGATGTAACGATGTGAAAATAGTTAAAGTACAAAAGGGAAAATATGCATAAATATACATAAATAGGGGTTGTATTTACAATGGTGTTTGTTCTTCACTGGTTTCCCCTTTCTTGTGGTAACAGGTCACACATCGTGCTGATGTCACACATCTTGCTGTTGCCTCTCTCTGTCTCTGTCTCCGTCTCTCACAATTTCATTCAATTTCAATACAGTTTGAAGGAATTTTATTAACATGGGAAGAGCAGACCAGATTCCACCTAATTTTGTGGGCAGCACATAACATTTCAAGAGCTACGTCTGCCTACGGCGGACTCTCTCAAAAGCAATGCCATGCTCACTGAGTCTGTACATAGTACGCTTTTCTTAATTTGGGGTCAGTCACAGTGGTCAGGTATTCTGCTACTGTGTACTCTGTTTAGGGCCAGAGAGCATTCCAGGTTGCTCTGTTTTTTGGTTGACTCTTTCTAATGTGTCAAGTAATTATATTTTTGTTTTCTCATAATTTGGTTGGGTATAATTGTGTTGCTGTCCTGGGGCTCTGTGGGGTCTGGTTGTGTTCATGAACAGATCCGCAGAATCAACTCTCTCTCTCTCACTGAAGAATGAAGAGGATCTCTTTCACTAATTTGCTCTTTCATCTCTGTTGAGTTTCCTATTGAAAACCAGTCTATTGTCTCCTCCACGTCACTCAATGTTCCTTCATTCACATCACAGGTATTACCTTCACATTGATACACGCATAATGACACATCCTTCACAAAGTCCCTTAGCTTAGCCATGGATGAGATGTAAATGGTTGAATACTAAACGCTATCTCCTCTGTGTATGTGAGGGGAGTGATTTGCATTTTAAAGTGTTATTTTTGAATCAAGGCCATCTGTGTGTGTGTGTGTGTGTGTGTGTGTGTGTGTGTGTGTGTGTGTGTGTGTGTGTGTGTGTGTGTGTGTGTGTGTGTGTGTGTGTGTGTGTGTTTGATACCTGTATAAACTCTAAAGTAATGGAACGTGCCAGCAGGTGCTAGTTAGATGTTCTGTACCAGTTAGATGTTCTGTACCAGTTAGACGTTCTGTACCAGTTAGATGTTCTGTACCAGTTAGATGTTCTGTACCAGTTAGATGTTCTGTACCAGTTAGACGTTCTGTACCAGTTAGATGTTCTGTACCAGTTAGATGTTCTGTACCAGTTAGATGTGCTGTACCAGTTAGACGTTCTGTACCAGTTAGACGTCCTGTACCAGTTAGACGTTCTGTACCAGTTAGATGTTCTGTATCAGTTAGATGTTCTGTACCAGTTAGATGTTCTGTACCAGTTAGGTGTTCTGTACCAGTTAGATGTTCTGTACCAGTTAGGTGTTCTGTACCAGTTAGATGTTCTGTACCAGTTAGACGTTCTGTACCAGTTAGACGTTCTGTACCAGTTAGACGTTCTGTACAGACACAGGCCATCTAACTATGCACGTGCTGCTATCGTCAATTACTTTAGAGTTTATAAGTATCTAACACATCCAAACACAAACACACACACACACACACACACACACACACACACACACACACACACACACACACACACACACACACACACACACACACACACACACACACACACACACACACACACACACACACACACACACACACACACACACATTCACATATCCAAACACACACATTCACACAGCCAAACAATTTTCTCTCACTAAATAAGTAATTTTGGATTCAGCACTGTGAACATGTTTATTGCCATTGTCTGAGGGATATGAGAGCTGCAGTGTTTTCACTAGCCTGGCCTGAGCACTCATCAATCACACAGCAGAGCCAGCCTTCTCTCTCTCTCTCTCTCTCTCTCTCTCTCTATCTCTCTCTCTCTCTCTCTCTCTCTCTCTCTCTCTCTCTCTCTCTCTCTCTCTCTCTCTATCTCTCTTTGTCTGTCTGTCTGTCTCTCTCTCTCTCTCTCTCTCTCTCTCTCTCTCTCTATCTCTCTCTCTCTCTCTCTCTCTCTCTCTCTCTATCTCTCTCTGTCTGTCTGTCTCTCTCTGTCTCTCTCTCTCTCTCTCTCTCTCTCTCTCTCTCTCTCTCTGTCTCTCAGCGCAGTAAAACACTAATTAAGTTAAGGCTCTCAGAAACAACACGTTTTGAAATGTGATAAAAGTAATGAGATTTCTCTGAGTCGGCATTACTTA